>NW_025804601.1:0-7500 GCF_014805685.1 Silurus meridionalis | reverse complement strand
CATCATAAAAAATAAAGCAGCATTAGAGATAGAGCATCATTAGAGTGTAAGCGTCATCATGTTTAGAACACCATTAGAGATAATGTGTTATCAGAGATGCGCATCGTTAGGATAGAGCATCATCAAAATAGAGTCATCAGGTATAGAGCGCTACCACGAGTAGCGACATAAAGTATAGAGCGTCATCAAAGACAGAGCGTTATCAGGGATATAGCGACATAAAGAATAGAGCGTCATTATGTATAGAGCGTCATCAGGGATAGAGCATCATCAGTGATACAGTGTGTAACAGAGCGTGTACCGGTATGTGTAACAAAGCGTGTACCAGTGTGTGTAACAGTGCATGTACCGGTGTGTGTAACAAAGCGTGTACCAGTGTGTGTAACAGCGCGTGTACCGGTGTGTGTAACAAAGCGTGTACCAGTGTGTGTAACAAAGCGTGTACCAGTGTGTGTAACAGTGCATGTACCGTGTGTAACAGTGCATGTGTGTGTGTGTGTGTGTGTGTGTGTGTGTGTGTGTGTGTGTGTGTGTGTGTGTGCATGCCCTTTACCCTCTCCCTCCCACAAGTGATTGCAGAAAACATATTTAAAAGGATACCTTTGTTTAAAAGAGCGAGAGCACAGAAGGTCTTATAAAGTGGACAACACCTTTCCAAATCAGTGACAGAAATTGTGTTCGTTTTTGGGTGTTTGTTCATTATTATGACAAAAATCGGTTTAGCATAATCCCACTCCTTCTATGACTCCACCCACATCCATAACTCCACCCACATCCATAACTCCACCCACATCCATAACTCCACTCCTCCCCTCAATTCAAATCAAAGGTTGACCCTCACAGTATTGTGCAATTGGGAAACACACACATACACAACAATAAGCACACATGTGTGTGTTTGTGTGTGTGTTTGTGTGTGTGTGTGTGTGTGTTTTGCTGTGATGTATTGCTCTCTCCTGTACTTGGACACTTTTCTTAAACACTATGATCAGTGCCTTTTGTGAGAGCCGACCCACAATGCAGCAGTGTTTTTATCCCTTGTTACTTAATTACAGAGGTGGATGAAAAGTGTGTGTGTGTGTGTGTGTGTGTGTGTGTGTGTGTGTGTGTGTGTGTGTGAGGGAGAGAGAGAGAGAGAGATGAGAGAGATGTGTGAGAGAGAGGTTATATTACTCTTTGTGTAACTGTGTGTGTGTGTGTGTGTGTGTGTGTGTGTGTGTGTGTAATGTACCATAGCTCATTCCTGACATCTCATCCTAGGGTCGAAGCCACTCTACAAGGTCAGCAGACGGAGAATTTACGAGCGCTGATTGTTTTGGACGGAAGCTCCTGCTGTAAAACAGATGCTGTTTCCGTCACACAGCTCACTGGAGCAGCGACGATCAAATAATAAAGAGCTACACGGCAGCCGCTAAGCCGAGCACCTCTGACCTGCAAACTTCTCAAATTTATGTTCTTTCAATGAAGATCTGTGTGGGGTCGGAAACGGACTCCTGCGCCTGAGGAGGCGCTCCTGGGAAAAACCTTCTCAGCTAGCTGAAACAGCTCTGGATTGGATCCTGATGGTTGGTGGTAGCTGAGTTGATTTAAACTATCTTAAAATAAGATTGCTGCCACATTATTTTCTCTGGAAATCTCTGGGCAACCACAGCTGTAAAACCACAGCTGTAAAACCACAGCTATAAAACCACAGCTGTATCACTCAAGACAAATACATGCCTCCTTTACATTAATACTAATGAACAAAGTCCAAAGACAAGACCAAAACACCCCTCAATTCACCTCCTGCTAAAGATATGGGGTCATCAGGGATAGAGCATCATCATGTATAGTATAGATTGTCATCAGTGATAGAGTGCCATTAGAGGTAAAGCCTCATTAGAGGTAGAGCATCATTAAAGATAGAGCGTCATTAAAGATAGAGCATTATTACAGATAGTATCAATAGAGATAGAGCGCCATTAGAGATAAAGCCTCAATAGAGATAAAGTGTCATTACAGATAGATCGTCATTAAAAATAGAGCATTATTACAGATAGTATCAATAGAGATAGAGCGTCATTAGAGATAAGGTGTCATCAGTGATAGAGCGCCATTAGAGATAAAGACTTAATAGAGATAGAGCATCATTAAAGATAGAGTGTCATTAGAGATAGAGCGACATTGCAGATAGATCGTCATTACAAATAGAACATTATTACAGATAGTATCAATAAAGATAGTGCGTCATTAGAGATAGAGCATCATTAGAGATAGAGCGTCATTAGAGATAAATTGTCATTAGAGATAGAGCATCATTAGAGATAGAGCATCATTAGAGATAAAGTGTCATTAGAGATAGAGCATCATTAGAGATAAAGCGTCATTAGAGATAAATTGTCATTAGAGATAGAGCATCATTAGAGATGAGTGATCTGGGAGAATAGTAAGGAGATGAGGATCAACCATTAATGAGGGATCTGATAGAGACAAGGAATCAACTAGTGAAGAGGAGCGACTAATGAAAAGAAGCAACTGGTGAAGAGGATCAACTGATGTTTAATCTAGTAGAGATGAGGGATCAGGTAGAGATGAGGGATCAGATAGAGATGATTGGTCACCTATTGATAAGTAATCAGGTCATGCATGTTAATTTTGTCTTAGTATATTCCAGCATGTGCTGAAGCCATTTACTATTATTATTATTATTATTATTATTATTATTATTATTATTATTATTATTATTATTATATTATTATTATTTCACTCAATAAAAGAGAAAGTCATGGAATAAAACCACAGTGGGCAGCTGCAGTTCTTCCTGAATGCAGTCTAAGACAGTTTTCTACCCTGGCTGGGGTTAAACAGGGCAGAATATACTTCTGTTACTGTTACCATAACAACCCCATTACACACAAACCTCAGTGTGTATGTGAGAATGAGACTGTAGTGGGTTTTAGGTGTGAATTTCTCACACATTGGAACAAAAGGAAAATAAAAAGCTAAATGCTGTAGTGTACAGGGTTATTCTCTCTCTCTCTCTCTCCTCTCTCTCTCTCTCTCTCTCTCTCTCTCCCTCCAGACTGTGTGTAAATATAAACACCTCCCCATCGACACATTTGTAGCGCTCTGCTTTTTATTAACGAGAGACATAAAGCAGTAATGAACTGTGAACACACCACTTCCTTTCTCTCTCCCTCCACACACACCTCCATCTGTCTCTCTCTCTCTCTCTCTCTCTCTCTCTCTCTCTCCCCACACATCATTATTTTACACAGACATGCTTCCAAATTAACTCTGGCATCTTGCCGCTTGTTTTCCGTTTGCTCCGTCTCTCACCACGTCAGTGAAAAAAAGCCAGACTAAATTAGCTTCATTTCTGTGTTGAATTCCTGGCGGTGTGATACCAAACGCATTATCCCCATTTTCCTCCCGTAATTAAAACCGCTTTATTTAGCGGCTGATTTGGCCGAGAGCCGGTTAGCTGTAATGCTGACTGACACTGCATGAGGCCCCACGTCTGCATGGACCCAGAATCTCACAAGAGCTCAAAATCTCATGGAGCTCAGAATCTCACATAGACCCAGAATCTCGCATGGACCCAGAATCTCAATTCAATTCAGTTCATGTTAATTTGTATTGAGCTTTTAATAATGAACATTGATCAGCTTTACACAGATAATGTGGAGATAAAAATTATGTTCTTCATAAGTGTAAGTTTGTCCCTGATGAACAAGTCGGTGGAGACTGTGGTGAAGGAAAAACTCCTGAGATGCAGAAGGAAGAAACCTTGAGAGGAACCAGACTCAAGAAGGAACCTCATCCTCATCTGGGTTCCACTGAATGTTCATTTATTACAGATAAACGATGTTGAGGTGCAGTGATGGAGAAACCCAGCCATTAGGGAGGCACAAGCCAGTGCATTCTTAGTGCGGTCCCAAGCCGGGTAAATGGGGAGGTTGCGTTAGGAAGGGCATCCAGCGTAAAACACGTGCCAAATCAAATATCACGGATCACAAATGAGAATTTCATACCGGATCGGTCGAGGCCGGGTTAACAACGACCGCCACAGGTATCGTTAGCCGACAGGGTACCGGTGGAAATTGGGCTACTGTTGGCGAAGGAGGAGAAGGAGAGGAGGAAGGCGTCTACAGACGGCAGGGAAAGGAGCAGTGTAGGAGAGTGGAGGTTCGGGTTGGTACTTTAAATGTTGGTACTATGACGGGTAAAGGGAGAGGTAGCTGATATGATGGAGAGGAGAAAGGTAGATATGTTGTGTGTTCAGGAGACCAAGTGGAAAGGGAGTAAGGCCAGGAACATTGGAGGTGGGTTTAAACTGTTTTATCATGGTGTGGATGGAAAGAGAAATGGTGTAGGGGTGATTCTGAAGGAAGAGTACAGTAAGAGTGTAGTGGAGGTGAAGAGAGTTTCTGATAGGGTGATGATCGTGAAGGTGGAAGTTGAAGGATGATGATAAATGTCATCAGTGCCTATGCTCCACAAGTTGGCTGTGAGATGGAGGAGAAGGAAAGATTCTGGAGTGAATTAGATGAAGTGGTAGATGGTGTACCTAGGAAAGAACGGTTAGTGATTGGGGCGGACTTTAATGGGCATGTGGGTGAAGGAACAGAGGTGATGAGGAGGTGATGGGTAGGTATGGTTTTAAGGAGAGGAATGTGGAAGGGCAGATGGTGGTAGATTTTGCTAAAAGGATGGAAATGGCAGTGGTGAACACTTATTTTAAAAGAAGGAGGATCATAGGGTGACGTATAAGAGTGGAGGAAGGTGCACACAGGTGGACTATGTGCTATGCAGGAGATGCAACCTGAAGGAGATTGGCGACTGTAAGGTGTTGGCAGGGGACAGTGTAGCTAGACAGCATAGGATGGTGGTCTGTAGGATGGTTTTGGAGGCGAGGATGAAGAGGAGGAGAGTGAGGACTGAAAGAAGAATAAGATGGTGGAAACTGAAGGAGGAAGAGTGTAGTGTGAGGTTCAGGGAAGAGGTCAGAGAGAGGCTCAGTGGTGTTAAGGAGGTGTTGGATGATTGGGCAACTACTGCAGGAGTGATGAGGGAGGCAGCTAGAAAAGTACTTGGTGTGACATCTGGAAATAGAAAGGAAGACAAGGAGACGTGGTGGTGGAATGAGGAAGTGCAGGAGAGCATAAGGAGAAAGAGGTTGGCAAAACAGAAGTGGGATAGACAGAGTGATGAGAAAAGTAGGCAGGAGTACAAGGAGATGCGGCAGCAGGTTAAGAGGATGTGGCGAAAGCCAAGGAAAAGGCATATGAGGAGCTGTATGAGAGGTTGGACACTAAGGAAGGAGAAAAGGATTTGTACCGATTGGCCAGGCAGAGGGACCGAGCTGGAAAGGATGTACTGCAAGTTAGAGCAGTAAAGGATGGAGAGGAAATGTGTTGACTAGTGAGGAGAGTGTGTTGAGAAGGTGGAGGGAGTATTTTGAGCAGCTGATGAATGAGGAAAATCAGAGAGAGAAGGTTGGATGATGTGGAGATGGTGAAGCAGGATGTAGATAAGATTAGTAAGGAGGAAGTGAGAGCAGCGATTAAGAGGATGAAGAGTGGAAAGTCGGTTGGACCAGATGACATACCGGTGGAAGCGTGGAGATGTTTAGGAGAGATGGCAGTGGGGTTTTGACCAGATTGTTTAACAGGATTTTGGAAGGTGAGAAGATGCCTGAGGAATGGAGAAAGAGTGTGCTGGTACCGATCTTTAAGCATAAAGGAGATGTGCAGACCTGCAGTAACTACAGGGGTATTAAGTTGATCAGTCACACCATGAAGTTATGGGAAAGAGTAGTGGAAGCCAGGCTGAGAGAAGAGGTGACCATCTGTGAGCAACAGTATGGTTTCATGCCGAGGAAGAGCACCACAGATGCCATATTTGCTTTGAGAATGTTGATGGAGAAGTATAGAGAAGGACAGAAGGAATTGCATTGTGTATTTGTGGATTTAGAGAAGGCGTCGACAGGGTGCCAAGAGAGGAGTTGTGGTACTGTATGAGGAAGTCAGGTGTGTCGGAGAAGTATGTAAGGGTGGTGCAGGACATGTATGAGGACAGTGTGACGGCAGTGAAGTGTGCAGTAGGTACGACAGACTGGTTTAGAGTGAAGGTTGGACTGCATCAAGGATCGGCCCTGAGCCCTTTCCTGTTTGCAGTGGTGATGGACAGGTTGACGGACGAGGTCAGACAGGAGTCTCCTGGACTATGATGTTTATGGATGATATTGTGATTTGTTGTGAGAGTAGGGAGCAGGTTGAGAAGAGCCTGGAGAGGTGGAGATATGCACTGGAGAGAAGGGGAATGAAACTCAGTAGGAGTAAGACAGAGTACATGTGTGTGAATGAGAGGAGGGCAGTGGAGTGGTGCGTTGCAGGGAGAAGAGCTTCAGAAGGTGGAGGAATTCAGGTACCTGGGTTCAACAGTGCAAAGTAATGGAGAGTGTGTTAGAGAAGTGAAGAAAAGAGTGCAGGCAGGGTGGAGTGGGTGGAGAAGAGTGACAGGAGTGATTTGTGATAGTAGGGTATCTGCAAAATTGAAAGGGAAAGTTTATAGGACTGTGGTGAGACCTGCGATGTTGTATGGTTTAGAGACAGTGGCATTGAGTAAAAGACAGGAGGTGGAGCTGGAGGTAGCAGAGCTAAAGATGTTGAGGTTTTCGTTGGGAGTGACGAGGATGGACAAGATTAGAAATGAGTTTATTAGAGGGACAGCGCATGTAGGATGTTTTGGTGACAAGGTGAGGGAGGCGAGATTGAGATGGTTTGGACATGTGCAGAGGAGGGACATAAATTATATTGGTAGAAGAATGCTGAGGATGGAGCCACCAGGTAAGAGGAAAAGAGGAAGGCCAAAAGGAGGTTCATGGATGTGGTGAGGGAAGACATGCAGGTAGTTGGTGTAAAAGAGGCAGATGTAGAGGACAGGGTGGTGGAGACGGATGATCCGCTGTGGCGACCCCTAATGGGAGCAGCCGAAAGAAGAAGAAGAAGAAGAGGTGCAGTGATGGAGATCAGAGCAAACTGTAGTCCTGAGTCACTGTAGCAGACTGTTGATATTAACTACAGTCCAAATCCATCCTCAAAGCTCCTGATCTTACTCAGAGTCACGCATGGACCCAGAGTGACATAAACTTAATGTTTCGCATAAAGGCCCATGTCTTGCAGGAACTTGGTGTCTCACATAAATCCAACATCTCGCATGAACTTGGTGTCTCACATGAGTGATGAACTCCTCTGTCCTGAAACGCTTTGACTTTTTACTTTAGACTCTAAAGCACTAACACTGAAAACTCCTTCCATTCTCACTACATCTTACAACCAGAAACTTCACAGAATCAACGCACAGTGGACCCGATATAATACAATCCTGCACTACTGTCACAGAGACCTCATCACCACCTGACCACAGAGACCTCATCACCACCTGACCACAGAGACCTCATCACCACCTGACCACAGAGACCTCATCACCACCTGACCAGAGACCTCATCACCACCT
>NW_025804600.1:0-11025 GCF_014805685.1 Silurus meridionalis | reverse complement strand
TAACAGCTGGCTGAGTATTTGCCAGCTTGCATTAAGGTGCTGTGGCTTAGTTGGTAAAGTCCCTGATTTTAAGTGCTTTAACTGTGAAAAGTGAGGGCACATTGCGAGGGACTGCAATGCAGTAACGTGCCCGGATTGCAATCTGCCTTTAAATAAGTGTGAGTGTTGGATGGGGAATGAGAAGGCGGAGGATGAACAGCAGGTGGATGCGCAGTTGCATGAACGAGACAGTGAGTGGCGAGAAGAGTAAATAACAACACATGAGGGAGAAACAACAATGGACAATTGCGTGGAACAAGAAGGAAAGAAGCACAACAACCAGGAGGATCACTAACAGCAGGACGGGGAATCTAGGACCAAATAGGACTAACTGAAAGTTTGCTAAACGCTTTGGTGGAGAAAAAGGACCAAGGGAAAGAGACATCGGTGGACATGCAACAGGACGGAGAATCATGGACTCAAATGGAGTTGACGTACAGCCTGCAAAATGACCTGAACACAATAGAATCCAACCCTCCAGCATGTAAGGAACAAGCAACAGGAATAAAAGATGAAAAGGGAAAAGAAAAAAGGAGGACAAACAAGTAAAACCAATGAAAAGAATGAGGTCAGTAAAGGTAATATCTAATGTAGAGGCTGCCAGAAAGAAAGTCCTTAAAAAAGACATGATAAAGACTGAAAACAGGTTTGGCCGCTAAAGGACTTGGAGGAGATGAACTGAGATGATCAGTCAAAGAAATTTAAATTTATCTTTATTTTAAAACTGTTATGGATTATAAATTGATATCCTTCTAAAAGTTGCTAAGTAACACACATCATTGTGCGATGACGTCATTTCGTCGTTGAAGTGCAAGACTGCGTCTTTATGTTACAAAGTATATAGAAAATGTAGTACAGTACAGTCTCTGTATTTTCTGAGCAGCGCTGCAGCGCCCCTGTCACCAAGTGCAGTTTTGCATGACTCTGTTCTGTTCACTGTTTTAACTAGAAGTTTATAATGATTTCTGTTTAACTTAAACTTTGTTTTTATTTTGTAGATAAATTTAACGCAAGTGCAGAGATAAAAGGCAACATCAGAAGGCCAATGAATGCCTACATGAGGCGAGAAACAGGCCAATCCAAATAGCAGCTCTGCAGAGATCAGCATGCAGCTTGGGATCGCGTGGAACAAACTGAGTGAAACAGAAGAAACCCTACTACACTGAATCATGGAGGCTTAAACAGGAACATGAACAGTTGTTTCCTGGTAGGTGAACTTTCTTTATAGACAAATGGCAAAATAACAAAACAAACGCATCAATTCTGACACTTTTATTGTTTTTATGTTTCTTACTCTTTAAATTCTTCTTTTCTATCATGTAGATTGGGTTTATAAACCTTCCAAAGAAGAAGGAAAAGGCAGAGTAGTGACTCAGAGGACCTGATCATCAACAAACCACCACATAGTCATGAACATGCCAGAAGGTACCAGTCCATGACCGTGCCTGAAGTTAGTGATCAGTTTGCCTTAGCCACCAAGAACTGCTGTCTCCTAAAGACATCTGCTTTGATCCTCCTCTTTTCCTTCTGTTTGAGTCGACTTTCTGCCAGACCAAGTGAGTTAGTAAACTGCATTGGAACAGTTTCAGAAGAATGACATGCAAATGAAGTTTTACTCTGCATCTTAAATAATCACCATAATACACCATTTACTTTAATATGCAGCTAAAATTGCACTTCTGTACAGCACCTGGGGTCTGACTGTACAAGCAGTGAGGTTCAGCTGGGCAGGAGGAAATCACTTTGCTCAACACATCTTTCCATGTTAAATGAGGAATATGGCTTTTTAACCAGTCTGGAGCTGAATCATACTGAAGACCCCACAACAGCACAGAGATCCTGGATTCTGTACCAGTGTTTGATATCGACAGCTTCGAGGATCTGTTGAAGAAACTTGAAGAGATGGAAAATGATTCAGGATGGAAGATGAAATCTTAACGTTCATGTACTTTAGTGTGGTTTCACCATCTTCATTTTATATTAAATTTTATTTTAAACAACTTTTATAAGGAAATAAAGATTTTGTATGACAATCATGTCTAATGTCTCTTCATCACAGAGAAAATTCACCATTCATTTTCTTGAAATCCACTTTAGTAAAGTCAGTGATGTTTGATGTCCTTAAAGAAAAGGAATTTGACAGAAACTGAAGAGGTATTTTCTTGCAGCTTTAGTGCTTTGTTTAAATTAAATGTGGGCAGAACCTGATTCACTTAAACATCTGTACTTGATAATTGAGCACATGGATTACACAAGAAATTCAGTGAGCATAAGTAAAATGATCATGTTGTTTCAGCTTCATCCAGAAAACCTGAAGTTTAAAGAAAAGCTGTTGGTTTTTTTGAATACACACACATTAAGACACTTTTAAGGACTCATTAGAACAATGTTTTTGTATGAGAGAGAAATGTCAATAAGAATTTGATTAAACGCACAGATGAAAATTACCTGTACTTTGTTGTGTTATAGATTCACAGGACACTGTGATTCTCTTGCTCAGTAAAACACAGCCATGAGGAAGAGGATGAAGGATTTAGTCATTAGGGTTTAGTCATGTTCACATCCACATGAGGCTCTACTAATATTACCTTCACCACAGCTTGTGTTAAACCTGAATAAATCCACTATTAAACCATTAATTTTAATAAGTTATCATAAACTATTTTGAGTAAATATTTGAACACTTTGTCTTTCCACTGTTTATCAGTTCATTTCTGCTGAACTGAAGCCATTTTTCTTTCCTCTCAGTTTAACAGCAGTTACTGAAGCACAGAGGAACATCAGTCACAAGGACACATTTCACAACATTTATACCTGTTTTTACATCTTTATTATTTTATAGTGTCCATTTACTGTGTAAATGTAGATCAAAATACAGAAACAACATGAAAATAAAATTATTTAGCAAAATAGCTAACTGCCAGCTAGCTATTTTTTAGCTTTAATAGTTTTCTTCTCAGTCTAAATATCAGATTTGTAGTGAACTATAAGTAAACTTGGTATCTAGTTTATTGGTCTACACCATTAGCTGAAAGGTCATTTCTTCACTGCAACATTTATAAATAAATGATAGATGATGATAAATATGATAAATACAAACATATGTACAGTGGATAAATATAAACAGTGCAGAGATGTGTGGACATCATTAAGTAATGGATCTAAGTCTATTGAAGAGTAATGCAGAAGTGAAGATTACAAGATTATGGCATTTAAGTTATCAAGAATAACCAGTCTAATTTGTCAAACTTTTTCCTGCAAGTCTGATGAATGATCAGAGTAAACACAAAATGAACATCATTTTGTACTGATGGTCCTGATCATTCTGTTTATTTTATGGGTGACTGTTTCAATAATAATAATTATAATAATAAATGATAAACTCTGTGTTTTAAAGAGAATAAAACCATAAAGCTTGAAACTATGTATCAACAGTTCACTTTTATCAGTCTTCATCCTCCACCTGAACATGAGCTACAGGAGGAAAATCCATAGGAAAAAAAAGTAAACAAATAATATCATAATATAAAATATTTATAATAAATCAAAGTGATCTTTCAGAGTTGAAAAACCACTGATATTGCTGCTTTTCAGCTGATACACATGTTTCAAAAGTATTTGGACATTTCTTTTCTGATGTGCTTCAAATTAACCTAAAAGGCATTAAATGCAATACAGCCAATAAACATGCAAACTGTTGAAACACTTCATATAAACTGTAGAATCACTGAAAGCATTTTGATTTAAATATACAGAGGAAGCAGGAGCTTTTCTTATTATTATTGCTTTGTTCAAGCACAGGACCAAATATTTTATTTTATCTTCCATAATGAGCTGGAATAAATCATAAATGCTGTGGTGATGTAATGCTGCATGATGGCACTGCTGGAGGATTACACCAATGGAAGATTAAGAGAAAAAAGTTCCAGGGACCATGATGATTTTTTGTCCATGATGATGACTGGATAATAAGCTGATTTAGATTCCTACAGCTGTGCTCCTGGATCTATGTGCTGTTGGGTCCAGTACTACAGAGGGCAACAGGTTGTTTTTAGTGGAAATGTCTTAGATTCATACATGATGTATATATATATAAATATGTAAACATATGTACAGTGGATAAATATAAAAGCAGTAACAGTGCAGAGATGTGTGGACATCATTAAGAAGTACAGGATGGATCTAAGTCTATGGCATTGAAGAGTAATGTGCAGAAGTGAAGATTACAAGATTATGGCATTTAAGAATTATCAAGCTAAATAACCAGTCTATAATTTTGTCAAATTTATTTACTTTTTCCTGCAAGTCTGTGATCTTTATGCTAATGATCAGGAGTAAACACAAAATGAGGAACATCGCTTTTCCCCTCTTCACTCCGGTACCGATGGTCCTGATCACCTTTCCGCCTGTTTGGGGATTTTATGGGTGACTTGTTTCTCAATAATAATAATTATAATAATAATAAATGATAAACTCTGTGTTTTAAAGAGAATAAAATCCATAAAGCTCGAAACTCACCGTTCCAGGGTCGTACAGTTCACTTCATCCCGGCAGAGGGTCTTCATCCTCCACCTGGAACACGGCGTCTCTCGGAGCTACAGGAGGAAAATCCAAGCGATGCTGAGGAAAAAAGTCTAAACAAATAATATCAAATATATAATATAAAATATTTCATATAATAAAATCAAAGTGATCTTTCAGAGTTGAATCCCAGTGGAAACGACTGATCCGAAGCTGCTGCTTTTCAGCTGATACACACTGTGTGGTCAAAAGTATTTGGACATTTGTCTTTTCCAGTCAGATGTGCTTCATAAATTAACCTAAAAGGCACTTAAATGCACCATACAGCCAATAAACATGCAAACTGTTGAAACACTTCATATAAACAGAATGTAGAATCACTGAAAGCATTTTAAATGGGATTTAAATACCGCTACAGAGGAAGCAGGAGCTTTTCTGTAGCTATTATTGCTTTATGTTCATGGCACAGGACCAAATATTAGTTTATTTTATCTTTCCATAATGAGCTGGAATAAATCATAAATGCTGTGGTGACCCCCGTGTGTAATGCTGCATGATGGCACTGCTGGAGGATTACACCAATGGAAGATTAAGGAGAAAAAGAGTCTCCAGGGACCATGATGATTTCTTGTCCATGATGATGACTGGATAATAAGCTGATTTAGATTCCTACAGCTGTGCTCCTGGATCTATGTGCTGAATTGGGTCCAGTACTACAGAGGGCAACAGGTTGTTTTTAGTGGGAAATGTCTTAGATTCATAATATGATGTGTATATATATATATATATATATATATATATATATATATATATATATATATATATATATATATAGTCACTTGTACTGAATCTAAGGAGTCAAAATCACCAAACCGAATCATTTTGAACAGAATTGACCAAACTGAATGGACTGAATTATTTAAATGAATCTATTAAATTGTAATTTCTGATGTTTTTCTACTAACTGCAGTTGTCAAAAGTTATACTTGAACTATGATGTTATGAGGCTGCATTGGAACTAAACTTTATAGTATTGTGTGATCAGATGAACCCATGAAGAACTCATGTATTGTAAACTGATTTAATCTCTGTGTTATTGTGATTTAATATTTAAACTGATGCTGTGAATACTGTTCAATAACTGTTTATTTTATTACTTTAACTTCTGTTCATGTAAAATTGGGTTTAAACAAAACCTTTATTTTATTATCATTTACTTTTGTCCCGTTTTCCCAACATTTTATCATGTGGAGTTAAATTTAAATGATGTCCAATAAAAATTTAATAATAGAAACAAAACACACACTATATTTAAGATATTTATTTATTTTGAAGGATAAAAATATTCAGTTACAATAATCACTGATATGTTTGTACTTTATTATATGTAGGACATGTCCAGCTTGATCTCCTTTTTTTCTTTCTGGTTTTCTTTCTCTAGTGCTGAAGTCATATTGCTGAACAGCTGTACAGCTTCCTCCAGTCACTCTCGGGTTTCCATCCTCATTTCTCTTCCTCACCTAAGAATCTTTGTTTCCTCAGAGATTTTCTGCGACTCTTTGGGCTTGTAGAGGTTCAGTTTTCTGTTTCTGCTGTTTATATATATATAAAATGCTTTTTCTAAGCATTTTTTATCAGTTATGTCGCCGAACCCTAATATCTCGAGCACAAGGGAAAAATTTGCCATTTAATGTCGGTTATCTCGGTGCAGCCGAAGAACTCGTGGAAGTGGCGGAAAATCAAGTCTTACAGCTGCTACAGGTGTTGTATTGTATACTGGTGAATCTCTGCTGTTAGTTAGTGCTAGTGTTCGTAGTGTTAGTAGGGGCGCGGCGCAGCTTTGGGAAGAAAAGAGCAGCCGTTGAGAGAGAGTGCCGGTGGGACGGCACGTGCGGATACATGAGCGATAACAACGACCGCTGTGAACCAACATATACCAACAATAACAGACAGTGAGAGTGTGGAAGTTTAAATAGAAGCTGGTGATGATGATAAGCAGAGCACCATATATGCGCGATTGAAGCCGGGAGCTTCAGAGAAAGTGGCAGAGAAGGGGGCGTGGCAGGTGGATTCCTGACAGATAAACATGTACTGTATGTATTTTTATAGCATGCCTTCATCAAACAAATCACGGCAACGCTGTTGTGTAAAAAAAACCTTCAAAAACACGTGCATGCACATTCTCATTTATTAACGCACATCATGTACATGAAGAAATTTCAAGCACGTTAATATATTGCCACCATTTTGATTTTCGTTTATCTCGATCATCGGTTACCTCGATGCTTTTTGGCGACCCCCTAGGACATCGACATAACCGGGTTCCACTGTATTAATAATTTAAATACTATCAAATAAAGAATATAAAATATTTCATATAATAAAATCAAAAGTGAAAAGTGTGTAAGATTATCAGGGTGTGTGGTGTTTTGCACAATGTGGCACTGAGGACCAGTTTCCCTCTCCCTCCTGACCTCCCTCCCCCTCAGCATTATGACCCCGAGCCACAGCCCCCTGCCCCACAAGAGGGATATAAACTAAGTGGAAGAATCCATGAGGAGGTCATACAGCGTTTGTAAGGAAGACAAAAATCATGTTTGTTAATAGTGTTTATTGTGACTCTTTGTAGAAAAAGATTAAAATCAAGATTTAAAAAAAGATTAAAAAAAGTTTTTGAAAAGACAGAAATAAAAATGATTAAAAGGCAGGGCGATCTACAAGATACAATAGCTTTACACTCAGCTTTATACTATTGACTATAAGTGTAAAACTATCATAAATAGCCAAAAGAGATACAGAAAGAGGAAAAAGACATGTTCAGACTCTCTGTTTCTCTTGTCGTCTCCTTTTTTTTCTATTTCTCGTTTTCTTTTGAAGGTTTTCTTGTCTCAGCTGAGCAACAATTTCCTCCCATCGCTCTCGGACTCTCATATAATGATCTGTTTTATTCTCTGAAGTCTTCTTTTCTTCCTCACAGAGATTCTGGGTATCCTGGAGCCCCCTGTTGGTCTGAAGCTGTAAGTTGTTCCTCTCCTCTATGTCAAGTTTAGTTTTCTCTCTTTCGTCCTCTTGTTTTTCCTCAAAATCCAACGTGGCTCAAACTGAGCAACACGTTCCTCCAGTCGCTCTTTCTCTCTGATCAAATGATCTCTCTCCTGCTCTGCACTATTTTTTATTTTCTCACAGTGATTCTGAGTATCCTGGAGCTCCATGGTGGTCTGTTCTAAAGTGACCTCAAGCTGAGCAACATGTTCCTCCACTTTCTTTGTTCTCTTGTCCAGCTCTCTCTCTCATTCCACATTTTCTCCAGTTCCTCATGGATTTTCAGGGAAGACTGGAGCTCCATGGTGGTCTGCTCCAAAATAAACTCAAGCTGAGCAACACGTTCCTCCAGTTGTTTTTGTTCTCTCGCCCAGCTCTGGCTTCTCTCAGTTATGTCCTGTTCCTGCTGCTTTCGCTCAGAAGCCAAAGTAGCCTCCAGCTTTTGCACCGTCTGTAGCAGAATGGCTTTCTCTTCTTTCTCTTCTGTTATCTTCTCTATCATTAGAAGAAAATGCATCCAAGTCTTTCACTACTTTCTCCATGTGTTCCAGCTTCTCCTTCATTTCAGCAATCTGCTTAGTTTTCTTTGTTCTTCTGCTTTGAAAAAATTCTCTTAACCTTCTGAAGAGCTCCATGTTTATGCCTCTTTACTCACAAGCAAAAACCTCGGAAATGAGAGAAACAGAGCGCGTTCCCAATTATAGACGTTGCCTTACTGTGACGTCACAGGAGATGCCCGCCCTCCGTCTGTGACGTAACCCGGTCTCTTTTTACCTGACACTATGCGCATGCGCACATTACAGAGGTCAAGAGCTGATAAAATAGCATGTCTTCACAGCTTTTCTGTTGTTCCTGAGAGAAGAGCGATATTACAGTCATAAATAAGATAAAACGGCTGTAAACTGTGTATAAAGCGAGTGAATCCGAGTTGAGAACCGGAAGTTGACCGGAGTGACTCTATGAATGTTGCAGAATCATAAATGACCAGTAGGTGGCAGTGTGATGTGTATTAGAGCTCATTGTCACAGCAGGTCATTAGAAGTAGTGGAGCTCTAATGACGTCATTAATAGCGAGGACAAGACACACAGCAGTTTGGGATTCTTTTATTGACTTTATTGATTAATTGATTTGGAGTATGATTGTGTTTCTGATCAAAGTAAGTTCATGTGTATGGAGTAAAACAACCTGTACATTTCTCACTTCCAGACAGTATTATGAGATGTTCATCTGCTGGAAGTTCATGTTTAATGCTGCATGTTTTATAGGATTTATGAGCTGGAATAAATGTCCAAAACCTCAGTTGGACACTGGGGAGACAATCAGATGAATGAAAGTAGAAAATGTGATAAAACCCTAAAGTTTATTGTGAGATTTGAGTCGTGATCGTTCAGATGCACAGTGTAGCAGCAATGACACAAACTTCACTTCACAACAAGAGCAAAAATACATGAATGAAAAATGAATGAACTTAAAATTCATCAAATGGAAAAAATCCAATGTTATTTAAACTTTGGAGAAAAATCTTATATTCTGTTATTCAATTCTCTCATACTGACCACTGGATGTTCTACACGGCACCTCATGGTAAAGACTCTCTGATGACAGGAGACTCCACCATGATGCCGAGGCGATAAGAAGATCAGTAACATCCTGACACTGAGTTACAGTACAGTGGTCAGGGTCTCGTAACTCAGACCCCATGTCCGAATAGACATAACAATTGTGGCTCAATACTCAAATTAGTTTTAGCTGTTCACTAATCATTTACCAATAAGTTACAAAAACTTCAAATAATACATAAACAAACCAAATGAAGACATCTTCCAGTCACGAATGAGAAGGAGAAAATCAGCTTTATTGCAGTCACTTCAGACCCGTCCCATGGAGCTCTCGAGAGAATCATCCTGACAGCAATGACACCCGTCAGCTTTCACATGCGAGTAATTTGATATAAACAACTTATTTTTATATCTCACACCTAGTAAAATGTACATATTGTGTCTAATATCTCCTCCCTCACAATTTACGTACATCATTGATTTTATGGGGCTTTGCATATCCCACCTTTTGCTCACGTGTTTTCTGGTGTGTTTCTACCTATTCTTAGTAAAATTCCACCCATATCCAGGAGGCCTCGTTCACCTCCATACGATTCTAATTTACATGTACAAAAAATATCTCTTGATGGAGACCTTGTCTTAAAAAACATCCCCTGATCGTGCACTTTGTACACAACAATGCAACAGATCATCCACCGCAATATTCACACCTTTTCTTTAAATCTCGTTCTTTATTATCTGACGATGTGTTGTGCCTATTAACCTATTACTCTTCTCATTTTTATATTTATATATATTTTTATATGATTTTTTTCACCTACGTTTCTACTTGTGTTTTAAAAATATGTGCATATGCTGTTTGAGTATAGTTAAGGCAAGTTGCCTGCATGCTGTTTGCTTATTTTACTATTTTATTTTACATTATATTTTCCTATCTTTTCCTTCCGCCGACACACTTTTGCCTGGTGTACGTGGTCACCACTTTTACCGGCCATGGCATATATCTGTTTTCTGGAGTGACTATTGGTCCTCATATATGCCTCTATTTTCCACCTCGAATATCTCTTCCAGTTCATACTCATGACACCTCTACATTTTTCCCTTATTTTCCTAAAACTGCACAAACCTGAGAAATGAGAAACAAAGACACATTCTGACTTATAGACATCTCTACTGTGATGTCACACAAACCGCCGAGCTCCTCCTGTGACGCCCCATCCCCCCTCTCTCTCTCTCTCAGACTACATTTTATTACGCACACATAGAGCATTTCTCACACAGATAATGTGGTGACACAAATAAATATGATGTTCTTTATGTAAGTTTGTCTCTGATGAAAAAGCCGGTGGCGACTGCAGCAAGAACAAACTCCCCGAGACGGCATAAGGAAGAAACCTTTAGAGGAACCAGAGGGAACCCGTCCTCATCTGGGTTTCACTGAATGTCCATTTATTACAGCTAAATGATGTTGAGGTGAAGTGATGATCAGATACAAACTGTAGTCCTGAGTCAGTGTAGCAGACTGTTAACATAAACTACAGTCCAAATCCCAACCCTCAAAACTCCTGTTCTTACTCTGTTTTGTTTCTGCATGGACTATTTCAGCCTGGGGTCGTAAGTTTTGGACACTTTGTTTTGGTGTTTTTCCTACGAGGACATTGTATTTTACCTGATAGTAGTAGTGCACATGTTTGATCTAAAATAATGAAAGTGATGAGACGGAACTCTTTGTACAAATAATCACACACACACACACACACACACACACACACACACACACACACACACACACACACACACACACACACACACACAGTGTATATGAATATATAGGTGCTCCTAATAAAGTGTTTGTAATACATG
>NW_025804599.1:0-11029 GCF_014805685.1 Silurus meridionalis | reverse complement strand
AGACAGTAAAACGTTACAGTAGTCTAATCTATATGTTACAAAAGCATGAACTAGTTTTTCTGCATCCTGTAACGACATCATTTTTCTAATTTTAGCAATATTTCTAAGGTGAAAGAAGGCGATCCTGGTGATATTTTTCACGTGAGCCTCAAAGAAAAGACTAGGGTCAATAATAACACCAAGGTCTTTGGAAGCCGTACATGCTGAAACAGAAACACCATCCAGAGATGCTACGTAATTGGAAAGTTTGCTCTCAGCTGCATTTGGTCCTAGTAAAAGTACTTCCATCTCATCTGAGTTGAGCAGAAGAAAGTTATCGAGCATCCACTGTCTAATGTCCTTTACACACTCCTCAACAATGTTAAGCTGATCTCTCTCATCTGGCTTTGCTGAAATATACAGCTGTGTATCATCAGCATAGCAATGGAAGCGAATACCATGTTTATGAATAATTTTACCAAGAGGCAGCATATATAAAGAGAAAAGCAGTGGGCCTAAGACAGATCCTTGAGGAACACCAAACTTTACCTCAGAGTGTGGAGAACTCACCATTTACTTCAACAAACTGATATCGATCAGTCAAATAAGACCTGAGCCAAGAGAGAGCTGTTCCTTTATTTCAACAACGTTCTCACCCCTCTCCGCGAGACGGAACGTGACACTGTACCATTTCTAGTGCCTCTCTTAATGTCAGTCAGAGATTAGGATTCAGTTTTAAATCATTTGAAGTGCTCGTTCTTAAAATTGTACTTTCAGACATGCATAGAAAACTCGCTCTGGTCACCGTGTACAGACCCCCAGGGCCCTCGCTGATTTTCTTCAAGAGTTTGCTTGTTTTCTATCAGATCTCTTGATCAATTTTGATAAAGTGCTGCTTGTAGGAGATTTTAATATTCATGTAGATGATGTAAACGATGCTCTAGGATTATCATTTGTCGACTTATTAAACTCTTTTGGGGTTAAACAAAACGTCACCAGACCAACTCATCGCTTTAACCACACACTAGACTTAATAATATCCCACGGAGCAGACGTCACTGATATAGATATTTTACCTCAGAGTGATGACATCACAGACCATTACCTCATACTGTACACACTACCGGTAGAGCAGATTAGCCGTGTTTCACCACGTTATCGACCTGGTAGGACTATTGTTCCAAACACTAAGGACAGATTCATAAATAACCTGCCCGATTTATCTCAATTTCTCACTAAACCCATAACTGCTAATAATCTTGATGAAATAACCAACAACATAGACCTTATCCTCACTAGAACATTAGACACCGTTGCCCCTATCTGGTTAAAAAAGGTTAGAGAACAAACACCTGCACCTTGGTATAATAGTCATACGCATGCCCTCAAGAGAACAGCACGCAATCTGAGAGAAAATGGAGGAAAACTAAATTGGAGGTATTTAGAATTGCGTATAAAGTCAGTATGCTCAGCTACAGACAGGTGCTAAAAGCTGCTAGAGCTGAACACCTGAGCAAACTCATAGAAAACAACAAAACAATCCCAGGTTCCTTTTTACTACAGTAGCCACATTAACTACAAATCAGGGATCTGAAAATTGTGTTCCATCACAGTTTAGTAGTGAAGACTTTATGAATTTCTTCACTCCAAAAAAATACACCAGACAATACACATACAGCACTTAACACACAGACAATACAATATGAATAATGTCAATACAATATTTTCAAAATGTCCCTTTTCTTTCGTTCCTTTTCTCTTTTCTCTCTCTTACATACTAACATTGTAAATATCCTATAGACACTGAACAGATAAAGGAATGTGTGTGAACCAGTGTGAGAACCATCTTAACACTAACAATTACTATTACTCTAATAATAAGAATCCAATATTAAAATCAAATAATCACATTTCAACTAATATAAATTAAATTAAAGCAAAAAACAAGAATGTAACTAACATGAATGTGAAACCCACACGAGGAAAACAGTAACATCATGAAAATACCACACAAAACATGAGATTATACACAATTAACCAACATAATCTAATGACATCCTCAATATATATCCATAAAGTTAAATCTCACCTGGCGGCGTGTCCACAAGGAAAAATCTCTGCTGATCAAAAACAGAGCAGAAAAGTGCGCGTTGAATGTCAGATATTACTCCACCTGCTGACCAAAGCGCGGTACTGCAGAAACAACACAACTCATTCGTTTTACTTAAATTATTTGTTTAAAACTCAAATATTACTATTTTTTTATTTTGTCAACACGACTCTTTTAACTTTAATACACAAACTTATGTGCATTATTTAATTTAGGCATAGTTACATTCTTTAAACCAACAACAGCCACATTTCATTTTTTTTATTGATAATAGGCTCAAAGACACGTTAATGAAAAGACAAAAACAGTTGATTTGTGAAGTTTTATTTCTTAAAATACAAATCAAAACCAAAGGTCAACACAACAACCTCTTCAAAATACTAGAATGAACAAAAGAAAATACAAATTACAGTAGTAAAGCAATCTTTAAAAATATTATTTCAATTAACAAATAAAATTACAGGATCAAGTGAGAAAGTAGAAGAACTGTTAGAATTCAATGGACAAATAAAATGAAAGTAAATAATATTTGATAAAGTAAAACCAAATATTCAGAGCTGGTTGTGATTTGATGTGAATCTCAGTCTCAGAGAGGAATAATATCTTTATTTAAATTTATACAAGCTCTTTTTGCTCTTTTGCTCTTTTTAGGTTAGTTAAATGTTTGTTGTTATAATCTGTAATTTTTCCATGTTTTAATTGCCACCTACATGGGCGTAAATACCAGGGGGACATGTCCCTCATCTGAGGATCGTCCCCCCAAACAATTATTAAAAAAATATCACACTCTCTATAGTCAAAATATATGTATGTAAACCTAAATAATTGTGTAAGTGGAAATACAAACAAAAACTGCATTTATAAACAGTTGAGTTCCCCCTCCTCTTCCTCACAGTGGTTTGACCCACTGCCTGCTTTCCCAGTTCATCTCAGTCTGCGACTCAATTAATGTTCAACTCCATTAACCAGGGGATTTTATTCACTTTAAATAAAGCGATTCTCTTTAATCTAGTTGATGCAGACTCATTCATAAATTAGTTGCAGTAAAAATGTAATTTTCCATGAATCTGCTTTATTAGTGATTAAAATATCACTTATCTAGTGAACGTTAGCTTGTTTACAATAGCTTGTAGCATAGTGCACTGACACTAACACACCAAAGCCGTTTCACATGCAGTCTTTTATTTGCTACGATTTGGGATTGTTTATCTGTGCATTTACTAAATCAGCACTGTTGTGTACACTGGTGTGTAGTCTTCATTCTGTTACGTCACAGTGGTTTCAGGTCAGAAGTGGGCGGAGCTTATACTGTCTATATACAGTAGCATTCAGCACAAAATCTTGCATTTCTTGCTGAAAAACCAAGAGATAGTCTGAGATAGTCTGATAGTCTGACAAGAAGTCTGATATTCATATTTTCCCCATTCTAACGTCATATTAAGGTGAGGTTCCATACTGACTAACCTGTTTTGATCTTCCAGCTTTAGTATCTTGTTCCTCATTTTGGCGTGTTCCCCTGATTACATAAAAAGTCAACTTTCTGTGTCATCAATTAAAATCGTCATTTCCTGTTTTCTCTGTTTCAACAGGAAAATCACTTGTTCTTTAGTAGTGTAAAGGTTTTTGGGTGTAATTGTGTGTGATAGCTCAAGAGGGCGCTGTGTTCATTTTTATGGTTGTTTATAGTTTTCATAATAATAATAATAATAATAATAATAATAATTCAGGAATCTCAAGTCTCACATTCACCTTGAGACACACATTTTACCCGGTTCACACACACCACACCTTGTGTTTCTCACGCTGAGAAGTGAGGGAGAACTTGTTCGGAGGGAGATGTTGTATGAATGGATGAGACGCAGACAGACAGAGAGAAGTTTCTATGTCGAGTTCATCGCTGTCTCGAGCGCTATAGAGTTAAATGCCGCCTAGCAGCCAATCAGAAATCCGGATTTGTTGTTTCCGGGTAAATTCCGTGATCCCGCTGCGAGCACGTTCGTTACTAGGCAACATGGAAGCTGAAAGAGAAAGAGATTTTGTTGATGATTTCATTTTAAAATCTACTGCATTCATACTCTTTTCAGCCATGTTTAGAATATAAAGCAGACATGTGGACATTAAGGTGTGACAGATGTGATCAGACTTATAAAAAGTAAAAGTCATCAGAACAAAGACACTTCCTTCAGTCACCAAGTAACATGACACAGCTTTAGACTTCAGCTTCTGTTATTGCAATAACATTCTTAATCATTCTTATTAAAGTTCTTAACATTGTAGGTTATATTATTAATAATAATAATAAAAACACTTATGTAGCATGGAATCCTTATGAATTAGTGCTTGAATGAAGCATTTCTGTTGCAGACATGGAGAGCTGTGGTGTTGTACATGTACATTGAGCTCTGCTCTTCAGTTCACTCATTTGGGGACAAATTTCTTTGATATTTTGATACATTTGTATATTTGAAATATATTAAACAATTGATTTTAATTGGATGAATTTGTCTGCATTTGATCAGATTCACAAGTTGCTATCATTTCTATTTGTGCTGGTCAATTCTGAACAATAGGTCAAAGTGAAAGCATAAACTTTAGAGAATCACGGGCGGTGCAGAGGGCCGCTGCTACAAATAAAACTTCAGAGCTCTGTGTATATAGTGTGTGTGTGTGTGTGTGTGTGTGTGTGTGTGTGTAAACCAGATCAAACCATGTGATTTCATTGTTCTGCCAGTAGATGAGATACCAAGTGTTAGATGTGCTGCTCATTTGCAGGTTTTAGAGACAGAGGTGTAACAGCATGGACTCTGCATCTGGTTCATCAACTGAGACCGTAAACACGGTGTGGGTCGCGTTCATGGACAACATTCCAGTTGTCTCGCCATCAAAGGAGCTAGTGGAGTTGGCGTTGGCTCTGAGATACGGGAATACAGAGTTGATCATAGAGAAGGAGAAAGCCTTTAATAACTTTTCCAAAAATGAGTATAATAAGAAATACAATAAGGAAAAGTATGTGCCGGTGAGTAATATTTATGAATCATATGCCCAAAACTGATTAGCAATTTTAAACAATTTATGATTTTCAATGTTCTCAAGCTATCGTCCGGTATATAACCAAGACCCTGCAGTCTCTAATGTTAATGTTGTCCTCTATTATGAGACTGATAGAACCGGAAATTGATTATTTTCACACAGCTGTATGGTTTATCATGTGTCCTTCTTTATATAATGTGTAAATATAATGTAAATATCAGGTATAATTATTTCTTGTCCTGGTCATTATTGTCTGTTTCTGGTAACATGATTTTTTCTTTTCCTTTTAAAAGCCGACTGAACCAATGCCAGGTGTAGTAGGTGTGTGTTATTCCTGCTCTTCTTCTCACAAATATTACTGAAATGCATTGAATAAAATCATAGTATGGAAATATTTTCGCTTTTTTCCACAGAGATCAGAAAAGAAGATCGCAGAGAATATGTGAGGAAAATGAAAGTTTCCAAACAGGCACTGCAGCAGACCCCTCCAGAGTGATGGTCAAGCTTTACTGATGAGTTTTATGAAGTTCATTATCCATCACACAGGATGAAATTTCAGTGTAAACTCCTGAAATTCACCAGAAGGGCTAAATAAACACATACAGAAATGTACACGTGAACGTCTTATCCTTATTACTTTAACACCAACATACACAGTGTTTAACACTAAATCATTATAAACAGTAGATGAACACAGTCTACCTTATGACTTCTTTATGCCTTTTTTGTCCACTGTGTGTGAGTCTGTACTCATCATATCATCATAAAAGTATAGATACCTTCCTGCAAAACTCCCTTCATTAAAAGTGAAAAGTCACCAATTTCAATATGAATTTAGGAAAAGTCTTCAAGTATCTGATTTGAACAGTTCTTGAGTATTTGACTCGTATTGTACATAGACTCAAAAAAATTATTTGTTGGCCTTACTTAACTTTTTATGTCAACAGGCTCCACGTAACTCAGTGAGGCTGCATTTAAGTAACAATATTTATTTCAGTAAACTTTATTTAATTACATAAAGTTAATGTAATGTTGTTTAGTTAAATCAACGTAATATATTAAAACTAAATCAAGAATGTTAAGTTCATTTATTTTACTTATTACAAAAAATACTAAAACTATAAGCATTTACAAAATAACACAAAACAAATAATAATACAAAAGTCTTATTTTCTAATATTTCCTCTTGAAACTGAAAAAAAGCTAACAATGCATCAGTTATACAATGCAAAACCAAAATTAAAAGGAATGAACATGGTCGGTACACTGTAATAAAATAAAAAGTTGAGTTAAGTTAAAGAATTTAGTAAATTTGCTGCAAAGCGATTTTGAGTTACTCAACTTCCGTGGTTAAAGTTACGCCAAATCATTGTAGAAAGTGGATTGAAACTGCTAGATTAATTTAGGTATAACTTCCTCAGTAAGTTCATCTAACCTTCCTCAGTAGGTACATCTAACTAGTCATCATAAATTTGTTTAAAGTTATAAAGGGGGTTGAGTGAACTTTAAAAAAAACGAGTAGGGAGAACTACAGACCTGAAGTTCAGCAAACTCAAAAAAGCTTTGAAGCAAATCTACTAAATTTTTTAAGTTGGTTCAACTTAAATTACTTCTTTAATTTACAGCTTTAAATCTTTCAATTCAATTCAATTCATTTTAATTTGTATTGCGCTTTTAACAATGAACATTTTCTCAAAGCAGCTTTACACAGATAATGTGGTGATTAAAAGTGAAGATGTTCTTTATAAGTAAGTTTGTCTCTGATGAAGTAGCCGGTGGCGACTGTGGTGAAGGAAAAACTCCTCGAGGCGGCATAAGGAAGAAACCTTGAGAGGAAACAGACTCAAGAGGAACCCATCCTCATCTGGGTTGCACCGAATGTCCATTTATAGCAGATATACGATGTTGCGGGGTTCAGTGATGATGATCAGAAGTGAAATGTAGTCCTGAGTCAGTGTAGCAGACTGTTGACATTAACTACAGTCCAATCCATCCTCAAAGCTCCCGTTCTTACTCCGGAATTTCATGGAACCACCCAAGGCGTTGATGAGAAACCGTCCCAAGCTGCACAGAGTTTCCTCCAGTCGAAGAGAACACTATCCAGAGGCAGGCCTGGACGAAGTGGGAAGATCCACGGAGGGAGGAGGGCAGGAACAGTGGTCACTGGAACCTCAGGAGCATGTTTAACTCGACGAGAGAGAGAGAGAGAGAGAGAGAGAAGAGGGTGACAGGAAGAGATGGATATGGATAATTAAGTGTCTTTATTTGTTGTATGAAAGTTAATGTCACTGTGCAGTTTGGACTCTGGCAAGACTCGCTATGGCAGCATAACTAAAAGGGAGAACCAGAAGGTAACACAGAAATGAGGGATCTCTGGGATAAGAGACGACCCACCACACCACCGTCAACAAACCTGAGTGAGCGTGTGAAAGTGAGGGGCGACAGCATACAAATATCCCAGTCTACCAAACACTCTATATCCATGTTCCCGCCAGATCTGCACCTTTACCTAAGAAAAAATCTACTGATAAAAGACTCGACTAAATAAATACGTTTTCAACCTCGACTTGAACACTGAGACTGTGTCTGAGTCCCGAACACTGATTGGAAGGTTGTTCCATAACTGTGGGGCTTTAGAAGAGAAAGTGTAGTAGGTGTGTGTTATTCCTGCTCTTCTTCTCACAAATATTACTGAAATGCATTGAATAAAATCATAGTATGGAAATATTTTCGCTTTTTTCCACAGAGATCAGAAAAGAAGATCGCAGAGAATATGTGAGGAAAATGAAAGTTTCCAAACAGGCACTGCAGCAGACCCCTCCAGAGTGATGGTCAAGCTTTACTGATGAGTTTTATGAAGTTCATTATCCATCACACAGGATGAAATTTCAGTGTAAACTCCTGAAATTCACCAGAAGGGCTAAATAAACACATACAGAAATGTACACGTGAACGTCTTATCCTTATTACTTTAACACCAACATACACAGTGTTTAACACTAAATCATTATAAACAGTAGATGAACACAGTCTACCTTATGACTTCTTTATGCCTTTTTTGTCCACTGTGTGTGAGTCTGTACTCATCATATCATCATAAAAGTATAGATACCTTCCTGCAAAACTCCCTTCATTAAAAGTGAAAAGTCACCAATTTCAATATGAATTTAGGAAAAGTCTTCAAGTATCTGATTTGAACAGTTCTTGAGTATTTGACTCGTATTGTACATAGACTCAAAAAAATTATTTGTTGGCCTTACTTAACTTTTTTATGTCAACAGGCTCCACGTAACTCAGTGAGGCTGCATTTAAGTAACAATATTTATTTCAGTAAACTTTATTTAATTACATAAAGTTAATGTAATGTTGTTTAGTTAAATCAACGTAATATATTAAAACTAAATCAAGAATGTTAAGTTCATTTATTTTTACTTATTACAAAAAATACTAAAACTATAAGCATTTACAAAATAACACAAAACAAATAATAATACAAAAGTCTTATTTTCTAATATTTCCCTCTTGAAACTGAAAAAAAAAAGCTAACAATGCATCAGTTATACAATGCAAAACCAAAATTAAAAGGAATGAACATGGTCGGTACACTGTAATAAAATAAAAAGTTGAGTTAAGTTAAAGAATTTAGTAAATTTGCTGCAAAGCGATTTTGAGTTACTCAACTTCCGTGGTTAAAGTTACGCCAAATCATTGTAGAAAGTGGATTGAAACTGCTAGATTAATTTAGGTATAACTTCCTCAGTAAGTTCATCTAACCTTCCTCAGTAGGTACATCTAACTAGTCATCATAAATTTGTTTAAAGTTATAAAGGGGGTTGAGTGAACTTTAAAAAAAACGAGTAGGGAGAACTACAGACCTGAAGTTCAGCAAACTCAAAAAAGCTTTGAAGCAAATCTACTAAATTTTTTAAGTTGGTTCAACTTAAATTACTTCTTTTAATTTACAGCTTTAAATCTTTCAATTCAATTCAATTCATTTTAATTTGTATTGCGCTTTTAACAATGAACATTTTCTCAAAGCAGCTTTACACAGATAATGTGGTGATTAAAAGTGAAGATGTTCTTTATAAGTAAGTTTGTCTCTGATGAAGTAGCCGGTGGCGACTGTGGTGAAGGAAAAACTCCTCGAGACGGCATAAGGAAGAAACCTTGAGAGGAAACAGACTCAAGAGGAACCCATCCTCATCTGGGTTGCACCGAATGTCCATTTATAGCAGATATACGATGTTGCGGGGTTCAGTGATGATGATCAGAAGTGAAATGTAGTCCTGAGTCAGTGTAGCAGACTGTTGACATTAACTACAGTCCAATCCATCCTCAAAGCTCCCGTTCTTACTCCGGAATTTCATGGAACCACCCAAGGCGTTGATGAGAAACCGTCCCAAGCTGCACAGAGTTTCCTCCAGTCGAAGAGAACACTATCCAGAGGCAGGCCTGGACGAAGTGGGAAGATCCACGGAGGGAGGAGGGGCAGGAACAGTGGTCACTGGAACCTCAGGAGCATGTTTAACTCGACAGAGAGAGAGAGAAGAGAGAGAGAGAGAGGGTGACAGGAAGAGATGGATATGGATAATTAAGTGTCTTTATTTGTTGTATGAAAGTTAATGTCACTGTGCAGTTTGGACTCTGGCAAGACTCGCTATGGCAGCATAACTAAAAGGGAGAACCAGAAGGTAACACAGAAATGAGGGATCTCTGGGATAAGAGGCGACCCACCACACCACCGTCAACAAACCTGAGTGAGCGTGTGAAAGTGAGGGACGACAGCATACAAATATCCCAGTCTACCAAACACTCTATATCCATGTTCCCGCCAGATCTGCACCTTTACCTAAGAAAAATCTACTGATAAAGACTCGACTAAATAAATACGTTTTCAACCTCGACTTGAACACTGAGACTGTGTCTGAGTCCCACACTGATTGGAAGGTTGTTCCATAACTGTGGGGCTTTAGAAGAGAAAGATCTGCCCCCTGCTGTAGTCTTTATTATTTGAGGAACCAACAGATAGCCAGCACCCTTTGATCTAAGTAGGCGTGGAGGATTATACTGGTGCGAGACCGTTAAGTGCTTTATCGTCAGTAGTAGCATTTTATAATCAATGCGAGATTTGATTGGGAGCAGTGTAGATGATTAAAACAGGGTGATGTGCTCATATTTTCTAGATCCAGTGAGGACTCTTGCTGCTGCATTCTGAACTAACTGAAGCTTATTTATGCACTTACTCAAACTCCCAGACAGTAAAACGTTACAGTAGTCTAATCTATATGTTACAAAAGCATGAACTAGTTTTTCTGCATCCTGTAACGACATCATTTTTCTAATTTTAGCAATATTTCTAAGGTGAAAGAAGGCGATCCTGGTGATATTTTTCACGTGAGCCTCAAAGAAAAGACTAGGGTCAATAATAACACCAAGGTCTTTGGAAGCCGTACATGCTGAAACAGAAACACCATCCAGAGATGCTACGTAATTGGAAAGTTTGCTCTCAGCTGCATTTGGTCCTAGTAAAAGTACTTCCATCTCATCTGAGTTGAGCAGAAGAAAGTTATCGAGCATCCACTGTCTAATGTCCTTTACACACTCCTCAACAATGTTAAGCTGATCTCTCTCATCTGGCTTTGCTGAAATATACAGCTGTGTATCATCAGCATAGCAATGGAAGCGAATACCATGTTTATGAATAATTTTACCAAGAGGCAGCATATATAAAGAGAAAAGCAGTGGGCCTAAGACAGATCCTTGAGGAACACCAAACTTTACCTCAGAGAGTGTGGAGAACTCACCATTTACTTCAACAAACTGATATCGATCAGTCAAATAAGACCTGAGCCAAGAGAGAGCTGTTCCTTTATTTCAACAACGTTCTCAAGTCTAGCAAGCAGTATAGTG
>NW_025804598.1:0-11033 GCF_014805685.1 Silurus meridionalis | reverse complement strand
GTGTTCGTAACGATTCAGACAAACCGGAAAAGTTAGGTATAGTTTTGTTTCCTTTGAAGACTTTCCTGAAGCCCCTAAATTAATAATGGTCATAGTGACATTGGTAACATTGCATTAATGTAATAATATCTGATAGCCATTAGAGGGCACTCTCGTGCTGCATGTGGTGTGTTTGCAGTGTGCAGAGTAAACGAGTAAAAAACGCTGTGCAGTCATGTCTCCGGTTCTTTCTGCGCATGCTCCGAACTTAACAAGATAATATGTGTTTTATAGCATAATGATGCAAACATAACAGTATTTACATTCATCACATTACTGTGCTGGAAAACAATACAAATTAAATAAAAAGAAAAGTGTAGAAGAAGCAAAGCAGGACAAAGACAGAGGTAATGTGATGTAATGAATGGTGATGATCATATAAATAAACTCAGTTTAGTAAAAGTTTGTGAATAAACTTTATATTGGTCCAGTTTTTAAAGTTTATTCTAAAAGTTATAAATAGTGTAATAAGTGGAAAAGAAATATGATTCAGTTCATGTCACACAGATTTTTTATTTATTTTTTCATTTCAATTCAGTGTCATTACAAAATAGGTTTAAATTTGTAGAGATTTTATTTGGACAAACATATCAGACAAAAGAAATCAGCAACATATATTGGTCATCGTATCAGTCGACCTCTAGGTGTGAGTTTAAATGATATGCTCAGTTGTATGTATGAGATAATTGTAGTCTCTCTGCTCTCAGAGAGACAGAGACTGTCTGGACGGTGAGACGCCACTAAGCGCTAATATTATAATAATTACACTGATCTATTAGAGACGCTTATCAGAAAAGTCCGAATCACACAGATACACACACACACACACACACACACACAGATACACACACACACACACACACACACACACACCTCCTGTAAATGTGTTTCACAGTTTATCACAGAAGACACTGTTTGTGTAAATAAATATCTGGATAAAACATGTTATATAAACTTTACACTTACGATTTGACATATTTGATGGGTGGTGCTCCTTTATCATCCAAGAACCGGTAGTTCGTCTCTATCACTTCTTTCGTTTTCCCAGTTTCATCCAATGCAGATTTCATCTCAATGCTCAAAAACTTGCAAACTGTAAAATAATAATAATAATAATAATAATAATAATAATAATAATAATAATAATAATAATAACAGGTGCAAATCAAGCAGGAAATTCCCCCGTTTGTTTTATCTGGAGACCCTGAGTCTGAAGCACCTGCTGTCACTTCTCCTTTCTGAACATCTCTCTTTCTCCCTCTAACATCCACATGTGCATTCAATCACCAACCGCTGGTTAAAACCACACACCAAACAATGTTTCTTGTGTTGAACTCCTTTATAATAAACCAGTAAACTGACACTTACCTTCACATTTATTCGGTAAATGCACCCATTCATTGTCTTCACTTTTCCGAGCCGCTTGTGTACTTGCAAAAACTAATGCAATATAAATAAACACGTTCATTTCAAACACCGTGTTTTCCTTATTATGTTTATACCTAAAATACAACACGGTGCAAATAACTACAATTACTGACATCGGTTTCTAATCAGTTCCTGTTTCTGTGCACTCACTTCCGCAGTCGCGCGCTCTGTAAGCAGCCCTGCCGCACTCCTGACCAATCAGAGTCTACGGAGTGGCAGCGCAGAGCCAATAGAAAACTGCGGGAGAGATACGCAGCCCCGCCCTCCGGCTCAAGGACACAAATCTCGCGAGATTCATGTCAATTGATGGAAAACCTGTAAACGTACAATTATTTTTGAACATTTTGAGTAAAAAGTAAGCTATTTGTCTTTGAAATCTAGTGAAGTAAAAGTAAAAGTATCCCCAAATGGAAATTCTTCAATAAGAAAGAAAGAAAGAAAGAAAGAAAGAAAGAAAGAAAGAAAGAAAGAAAGAAAGAAAGAAAGGTGCTTGCTTTATGTTTGTCACATGTACTTTACCACACTGTGAAATTCTTCCTTTTCATATTCAAGGAAGGTGTTTATCAGAGGGTCAGCCATGACACAGCACCTCTGAAACAAAGTTGGTTAAGGGCCTTGCACAGGGGCCCCAAGAGTGGCAGGTTGAGGATACCAGGGCTTTAACCCCAACCTTCCAATCAATAAACCAGAGCCTTAAACCATTTGGCTTCCACCTCCCCAATTTTACATTTACTTATTTACTGTCCAGCACTGGTTTTTAGACAGGCATGGAAAAAATGCTGTAATTTAAAAATTAAAAATATATATATTTCAATTGTTTATTTTTGATAACTCAGCCATTACGGTTGCACAAGCCAGTGCACTCTTGCAGTGCCAGTCCCAAGCCCGGATAAAACGGGGTTGCGTTAGGAAGGGCATCCAGCGTAAAACATGTGTTAAGTCAAACAGCCATATCGTTAGCCAACAGGGTACCGGTGGAAATTGGGCTACTGTTAGCTTAAGGAGGAGAAGGAGAGGAGGAAGACGTCTACAGAGACAGCAGGAAATAGAGAAGTGTAGGAGAGTAGAGGTTCGGATTGGTACTTTAAATGTTGGTACTATAACTGATATGATGGAGAGAGAAACTGATATGATATGTGTGTTCAGGAGACCAAGTGGAAAGGGAGTAAGGCCAGGAACATTAGAGAGGGCTTTAAACTGTTCTATCATGGTGTGGATGGTAAGAGAAATGGTGCAGGGGTGATTCTGAAGGAAGAGTACAGTAAGAGTGGAGGTGAAGATAGTTTCTGATAGGGTGATGAACATGAAGCTGGAAGTTGAAGGCGTGATGATAAATGTCATCAGTGCTTATGCTCCACAAGTGGGTTGTGAGATGGAGGGAAGGAACAATTCTGGAGTTAGTTAGATGAAGTGGTAGATGGTGTACATAGGATTGAAAGATTGGTAATTGGGGCAGACTTTAATGGGCATGTAGGTGAAAGGAACAGAGGTGAGATAAGGAGGTGATGGGTAGGTATGGCTTTAAGGAGAGGAATGTGGAAGGCAGATGGTGGTAGATTTTGCAAAAAGATTGGAAATGCAGTGGTGAACACGTATTTTAAGAAGAAGGAGGATCATAGGGTGACCTATAAGAGTGGAGGAAGGTGCACATAGGTGGACTATGTGTAGGAGATGCAACCTGAAGGAGATTGGAGACTGTAAGGTGTTGGCAGGGGACAGTGTAGCTTGACAGCATCGGATGGTGGTCTGTAGGATGGTTTTGCAGGTAAGGAAGAGGAGGAGAGTGAGGACTGAAATAAGAATATGGTGGAAACTGAAGGAGGAAGACTGTAGTGTAAGATTCAGGAAAGAGGTCAGACAGGGGCTCGGTGGTGGTGCAGAGGTGCTGAATGATTGGGCAACTACTGCAGGAGTGATGAGGAGACAGCTTGAAAGGTACTTGGTGTGACATCTGGAAATAGAAAGGAAGACAAAGAGACGTGGTGGAATGTGAAAGTGCAGGAGAGCATCAGGAGAAAGAAGTTGGCAAAACATAATTGGGATCGACAGAGTGATGAGAAATGTCAAGTCAAGTTTATTTCTATTGCGCTTTTCACAACAGACATTGTTTTAAAGCAGCTTTACAGAATTTAACAGTTCAGGTGAATGGTGTGTATTTATCTCTGATGAGCAGCCGTGGCAAATGTAGCAAGGAAAACTCCTTAGATGTTATGAGGAAGAGACCTTGAGCGGCACCAGACTCAAAAGGGGAGCCTATCCTCATCTGGGTGATATCAAGACTGTAATTATAGTCTTTAAACAATACAGAAAACTGGAGCGAGAACTAACATGAGCACTGGAGTGTAGATTATGAGTAATGTTCTTTCTACAGTCTTCTACAGTCATTGTGGTTATAAAACTAGGAGCTCCTGAGCAATTCATAAAATAGCTCAACATTTGCAATCATCATAGATCCAAAACCAGCTTCTCCATGCCAGAGCCTTTAAACACTCAAAAGGTCCAATGTCAAAACTCCACATGAAGTGGGATGCAATAGGCACTGGTACGTCTCTAGACGGCTCGGGATGGTTGCGGGTCAGCATCTACTTCTATAGGTCCACAATCTTCATAAGGTGGGACGTTACTGGGGCTGGAGCAACCTCAGGAAGCCTCGGGATGGGGAGAGAAGAGAAGCAGTGGTGAGGAATTAGCGTAGCTGCTGTTAATGATATTAACAAGCACAAGTTGATAATGTGCATGTGATCAGATGTTCTGGAGCACAAGGTTATGATGTGAGACGTATGTTATGTGTAGGCTTTGCTAAAAAGATAAGTTTTTAATCTCCACTTAAACTGGGAGAGTGTCTGAGCCATGAACACTGTCAGAAAGACTATTCCAAAGTTTAGGAGCCAAATATGAGAATGATCTACCGCCTTTAGTGGACTTTGCTATTGTAGGAACTACTAGAAGTCCAGAGTTTTGAGATCTCAGGGGTCATGACGGATTGTAGTGTGTTAGAAGACTGGAAGGATAATTGGGAGCTAAACCATTTAGTGTTTTGTAAGTAGGAAGTCTGGGAAGAGACATGATCACAGGGCCACACAATGCAATTTTGAGCAAAGGTTAGACTTAGGCTGGGTGATAGTAGGTGGTGTCTGCATTGACAGAGCTCATAAGCTGAGGGTGAGTGCCTTTAAAACTAACATCTAAAATAGACTTCTTGAAATGTCAGTGGAAGCAAGTGCAGGCATTGGCTAACAAATTCTGGAGCCGATGGAGAAAAGAATACATCAGTACACTCCAACCTTGACCCAAATGGCATGAGATTCATCGAAATCTGCACCCTGGAGATATTGTGTTGTTAAAACAAATTCAGTCCCTAAGGAACGACTGGCCTTTGGGGTTAATGACATCCGTCTTCCCAAGCAGTGACGAAATGGTCCGCAAGGTAGAGGTTAGGACAACCTCAGCCGGTAACGTGAAATTATTTTAATTCCTATTTTAATGTGAACTTACTGCTAGCCAAGGAAGACTAAGTAAGATTGAACACAACTGTTATAATGGCATTAATAATGCCAGGCAGGAGTGTTCGCCTCTGTTAGAGGCTGTGTACATTTGTGATGATATTTGCATTCATCAGTATTATATTTTCGTGAACATTCTGTATAAGTAAAATTTTGCCGCTACTGTGTAAGACTTATGTGAGGACTCTTATTTTGTGTGTGTATATATATATATATATATATATATATATATATATATATATATATATATATATATATATATATATATATATATATATATATATATATATATATATATATTTGGTCCTATCACATTTGACTAAACAAACTCTATTGCAATATAAACGAAACAGATTTATTATTCAAATAAACTTACAGACAATGCTTTTGATTATCAGTGCGCTGCATTGAGAACTTTCTTCTGAGTTAGCAATTTATCTGTATACATTTCACTTGTTAAACTGATAATAAGTTTATCATTTTAATTATTGATTTTCTATACATTTCTTTCATTTTGTTTAAAGTTTTAATCGGTTCAATGGCCACTGAGATTGATTGTGTGAGTTTTTTTGTTTTATTTATATTGCATGCCGAACAGAAAAAGGTGCTAATGATCATGAAATTCATTGGCAGGTTGGAATGCAGTCATAAACTGAAACAGAAACCGTTGTGTTGGAGCAAAAAACTGGGTGAGGAACAATCAAACTCTGCTACTAAGATGAGGGTGTGGAAGCCAGTTTCATGTTACAGGTCATATGCCATTGCAAGACTGAGCACGACAACAAGACACAAAGTAGTTATGCTGCATCAGCAACGGTTTTCCCAGGGAAGGATTTCAAAACATAATATGACTGGGTGCATTTACCACATAAATGTGAAGGTAGGTTTGTCTTGTTCAGGATCCCTGGTTTAATATAAGTTAGAAAAACACATGAAGCTTTTGTTTAGTGTGTTAGTTATACCAGCCACTATACACATCAACATTAAAGTGAAGAGAAATGTTCAGAAGGAGAAGTGAGATTAGTGCTCTAGACTGCAGTGTTTCCTCTGTAACTGAACCTATGCATAATGTATTAGCTTTTTTATCTATGCAAGTAGATAAGAGCTTCCTATCAGCAAGGCCTTCTTTGCTGGCCTAAACACTACCACTGGCTTAAGTCACTGACTTACATTTTTTTTTTTTCTTTTCTGAAAATGCATTAAATTATTCCCAGTAGTCTATTCTCTTAATTTCTTAGCATTTCTCTGGATTTCATAAGAAAAAATCAGCCCAGACAGTTGTTAAGCTTTTGCATGAAACATTTTTACTTTTGCCTTTTTTTTTCTGTAGAATTTGCACAAAAACACACAATTTTCCCCTCATTTTAAATCCCCAGGAAAACTATAATGCACAGAAAATGTTGGGTCATTTAATGAGGTTTATATTGATGCTTTGGCTAAAGATGATATATGCAGCCAGTGCAGCTATGCCTTTAGTAATGGCATTCATTCACGCTGCATGAGATACCCGTGTGTGATGCAGTGTTTTGTTATACTGTGTTTCTCTATAAAATTGAGTATTTCTAAAACCGTGGTGTTATAATGATGGTATTAAGAGGTGGATTATTTCAGGATCACCATTGAAGATCTCGTAAAATACACGGCACGATACTGCTTCCACTGGAGTGGAACTGCAGTGATGCAACAAGTTATTTAACCCAAACTTATACAGTGAGTAGTTTCTCATTTTTTAATCCACCATATTAAATATATATCCATATCCTGTGCTTATGGAAATGAAGGGTTAAATTATTGACCTGCATCAAGCACAGAACACAACAAAGAAGATAGAAACTGCTCTAATTATCTTAAGGATTGTACAACTCATTAATAAAACTTGGACAGACAGCAGTGAACCATCATGTTTAAAAAAGAAATGTGGTTGGAAAAAAATCTTGAATAAAGTTGATCAGATATAACATTTTGTAAGACCAGTTTTGTTAAAAACAACAGCAGATCTAGGATATATTTTAGTGCACTTCCACAAGCACACAAGGGATTTGGACAAAACAGCTGTGTCATTTTATGAAAAAGGTTTCGGTTTGTGAAGAAACTTCAAGATCGGTCTCTGGAGCAATGGCAAAAGGTCATGTGGTCTGATGAGTCCAGATTTTCCCTGTTCCAGAGTAATAAGTGGTGAATTATGTGACACAGCAAATCATGCAAAATGATGACCATACAAGGTTTGAGGGCAGTGTTATAATCTGGGGTTGCTTTAGTTGGTCGGATTTTGGTTCAGTGTTATGTGTCAAAAAACAGCTAAATAGATCAATTAGCCAGGGTTTTTTTTTTTTTTTTTTTTTCTTTACTGATGGCATTGGCATATTTTAAGAAGACAGCTTTATCTGGCTCAAACTGTGAAGAGTGGTTCAGGAAACAGGCGTCATTTTACGCATGGATCGTCCACCACAGAGACCAGACCTTAACCCCATTGAGAATCGGATGTATTGGAGAATATTTTAAACAGTGGTCTGAATCTACCATCATTAATGAAAGATGTGGGTGAGAAAACAAGACAAATCTGGATAAAAATAAATGTTGAAACGTGACATTGCATAAGCGACACCACAGAGAGTGCATGGCGTAATCAAAGAAAAGACAATCCAATGAAATATCAGTGTTCTATAATATTTCCACAATTTCCACAACCGAAATTTAGTGAAACCTTTTTCACAGAATAGTGGAGATTATTATAACAGCAAACTGGCACTAAATGTGGATTTTTTTTTTTTAATTGAGATTTCAAACCACTTTTGTAAGTAGATCAGGATTCAGGTGTCTCTCTTAAATGTAAATATAACTCATATCTACAGTGCAAAACACATTAACAAATCAGAAACAAATTAACAAATCCGAAAATACAATGACAATTCAGACAAACTGGAAAAGGTAGGTATAATTTTTGAATGGAACACTTACAGATCATTGGACGAGACACCTGTCATTCAAGATATACAGGAAGTATGAAATCTTATAACTTTGTTTTCTAAAACAGAATCATTCAGGCCTCACATTCAGACTGTGTAACAGTTTTTTTCCCACAAGCCATTAGGCTTCTCAACATGAAGGAACTGGACTGATACACACAAAAATCGACGAAAAAAAAAAAAAAAAAACTGCTGTTTGTACACTTCTGTTAAACCAAAAGTTTGCATCCAGCCAAATGTTTGCATGTACAGTATTTATTTTTTATTTGTATACGGACAATCCTTTTTGCACAACCTTCTGTACTGTACTGGTTGGGGCTACTGTGTTACTGTTTTTCCTTGTCTCGTGGTGTCCCTTGTTTGTTTGTTTTTTTTCTCCTTTTTTGCACTAAATGTTGCTTATGTGCACTTTGTGTTGTTAATTTAGAGTTAGTTATGTGTTCTTTGTGTTCCAGTTGTTCATTTATTTTGTTTTCTCTGGCACCTTGGTCCTGGGGAAACGTTGTTTTGTTTCACTGTGTACCCCATATATATACTTGAAATAACAATAAAGCGTATTTGACTTGATTTGACTTGATTTGACTAGAGGTTTAACCTGCATTTGTGGATGACACAGGGAACTGTGTTCACATATAGTGATTTCTGGAGGTGTCCCTGAACCCATGCAGTGATTTCCATGTCATGTTTTTAATGCAGAGCTGCCTCAGGGTCCTAAAAATATTCTGAAATTGTTCCACAATTTGTAGATTCAATTTTTCACAGATTGGTGAATCTCTGCCTATTTTTACTTCTGAGAGACTCTTCCTCTCTAAAATACTCTTTAAATACCTAATCATGTTGCATAATGTTCCTCCAGTTGTTTCTTTTAACTTTTACCTTTTCAGTCTTTTGTTGCCCCCGTCCCAAATTTTTGGAGACCTGTTGCAGCCATCAAATTCAATATGACAATTTTTTCCTAAAATTTTACATTTCCTCAGTTTAAACATTAGATATGTTTTTTTTGTTTGTTTTTTTTTTATAATTATGGATTTATTAGATTTGCAAATCATTGCATTCTGTTTTTCCAACTTTTTTGGAAAATGTTTTTTGCTTTTAGTTTATTCATTTTGTGAAGTTTTGGTGATGCCATTCAATGCAAAACAGCTATTTTACACGTGCCTGGTAAATATACAGAAAACTGGTTTTATCAGCACACCACAACACATACTTGTGTGTTATCTATGATTGTACAGTCAGGAAATTACTGTGGTGTAAAATGCACGTTGTGCTCGCTGTCTTAGTTTATACCATTTATTCATTTATTCATTTAGATTTTTTAGTTATTATATCAGCATGCAGGTTTTTTTAGACATTGTGATGAACAACATTCCAGAAAAATACTGCAAAGTTCATAACAAAACAACTTGGTTTTGCAACCATACTGTAAATGTGTGCTGGAAAATTAATTTATTGCCCAAAACTAAACACTTCGTCATTCATAACTTTCTATTTATCATTAAATAACAAACAAGGGATTTTTTCACATGGGAAAATATTGTGAGGGATGTTATGTTTGGCTGAAGAATTTTGTTGACAAAATCATTTTTGGACATGTGAATTTAACCTTAAGTCTAGGTCCTTTCCCATCAACAAGGAAATGGGTGGTGCTTAAAAGTGTACATCCTTATAGAGCCTCAGAAACATTTTGGCTTTATTTATTTTTTCCCCCATTTTAACAATTTGTACCACCAGCAAGTGCAAGTTATGCTTAGAAACAGACATAAAGCAAATAAGTTTGTCACATATTGTCTGCTTTTCAAGATGACTGGTGATACTGAGGCACCTCAGATGAGCAGGGAAAAAATGAAAGTAAGACCAGCGCAATAATAATAAAGGTGTTTGACGCTGAATCTTATCTCATGTTTTATCCTCTTTTCCACTGAAGTAAAAACAGGGAAAAGCAGAAATATACAAACATGTCTTCTTTTAAATATTCCTTTTATATATAAATTCATTAGAGTTTGCGAGGTTGTTCCTCGGAACAAACGAGTTTGGCTTTGCTGGTCTTTCTCTAAGATTACAAGCTGTGATTTATTTATTTATGGTTTCATTAACTTCATGATGCTATAACCTTAGCAACACCTGTATTTAAAAACTAACAAATCCTAACAAAAGCTTCACAAATCAATGATTATATGTTTTTCGACACATTTTAATTTGTTTATTTTAGGCTTAGATAATAGTGGTGTGGCCACCATACAAGTTATCGTTTAGATAACAAGATTATAGGAATAATAATTTTTATTAGCATATTGAAAGAATATTATTAATGTTACAAATGTAAAAAGGTTCATTAAAACCTTATTTAAATCTGTGAAGTGATATAATTATTGAAATGTCAAAAATAACTAAATGGCTAAAATATAAAATTACAGTAAAATGCCTTTACTCATTCCTGCGTCATGCTGATGTAATCTTTCACCAAGCATTTTAATTTACACGGATGCTTTCATGATTTTCACACGGAAAAGACATTGTTTTTTTCTTTTCCTCTTTATTCCCCTTTGTGTCTTCTCTTCCTGTTAACTCAGCATTAGTCTCACTGATAGGAACATGAATAAGTGAAAATTCGTCTGTAGTTTAATCACTCTGGTCAGTGTAGTAGTCATGCCATATTTCAGTTCTCTTCCCCTAAATGTGTTATAGTATGTGTGGGGGTTTTAATGTGGGTGTCTGTCATACTGGTCTTGTGAGTCTGTCATATTTGAACTGTAGTTTCCTGTTATTACTTGAAAACATTTAATATTTACAGAATGCCTGGAAAGTACTGGCCTCACAACCCCAGTTCTATATAAAAAACCCTGACAATAAACATTTTATTGTGATCTGATTAATGGGAAATACCACAGAGTCAGTTTTAGTTTCAGATCTTCTCTCTCTCTCACTCTCATGCTCTCTGTCTCTTATCTCCTCTTCTCCAGTCATGATCTTTCTCTCTCTCTCTCGTTCTATGTGGTATGATCACCTGATAGATGTACCCTTATTAATCACAGTATGCCTTATGACCTCATCAATGCTAATGAATTTGTACTGGCTGAATATATTAGATATTATAAAA
>NW_025804597.1:0-11038 GCF_014805685.1 Silurus meridionalis | reverse complement strand
ATCTAGGACTAGTGATCAAGGATATATATACACACACACACACATACATTCATACATACACACAAACTAAGTAATTACTTCTGCTATTACATATCAGTGTTAAATAATGAATCACACTAAAAGGAAGTGCAGATTAAATAATGAAACACAATAAAAGGTGGTCCAGGTCAGGGGATAGAGAGAGAGAGAATGTGAGAGCAGGTGATTATGAAGAGACGTGTATTGAGTCCCGACCCGGACCAAACTCAAATATTTTATACACTGTATTTATATAACGAGATCTGTACATTTGACCCTATCATGGTAGATGAAAAAAAAATCACTCACTAAATTTGGGTTACATTGTAAATTGTAGTGTTAAAGCATCATTTTGATCACAATACTGTCTGTTTTAATGTTTAATTCTTTAAGAATTTTATATTTATTTAATCTGGTCAATGCCGCAATGCATCACGGGAAGATATACTTCCGCAAACGTCTTCAAAAGTATAATAGGCTTCAATCTTGTTAAAAAAAGCTTACCTATAATAATACTACTGTAAAAAAATAGAAACATGTTTAAATCTTACAGACAAAACACGATGAATATTTACATATAAAAATATTATTAACTTATAAATACTTTAACTTCTGTTCATGTAAAATTGGGTTTAAACAGAACCTTTATTTTATTATCATTTACTTTTGTGTTTTTCCCAACATTTTATCATGTGGATTTTAATTCTTAGTTACATTTAAATGATGTACAATAATAATTTAATAATAAAAACAAAACACACTATATTTAAGATATTTATTTATTTTGAAGGAATAAAAATATATTGAGTTACAATAATCACTGATATTTTTGTACTTTATTATATGTAGGACATGTCCAGCTTGATCGCCTCTTTTTCTTTCTCTGGTTTTCTTTCTCTAGTGCTAAAGTCATTTGCTGAACAGCTGTACAGCAGTCACTCTCGGGTTTCCATCCTCATTTCTCTTCCCTCACCTAAGAATCTTTGTTTCCTCAGAGATTTTCTGCGACTCTTTGGGCTTGTAGAGGTTCAGTTTTCTGTTTCTGCTGTTTCTCATAGTCAGAACCCAAACAGCTGAACTTCATGTTTCTCCAATTGCTCTTGGTTTCTCAGAATGATCTTTTGATGATATATTTTATGGAGAGCAAAATATTTAGTTATTTAAAGTTTAATTTGATTTATTCTGGAATAATTCTTGTCTGTTTTATTAATATTTATGTTCAAAAAGCATTGTTTTAGTGTGTTCAATAAATGTTTATCCTGTTGCGACCTAAAGTGTGCTTTGAGTTTTGGCCCCTGTGCAATTAAGTCTGACACCCTGATATAGATAAATATCATTAATTATTAATAATAACATAATTAAAGATTAACTGAGCACATTCTTTTATCTCAAAGTGTGTATCAAACTGGTATCTCTTCACATTAGTAGAAGTAGCTCGGTGTCAAAAGGTTGTGACCCTGATTTATAATCTTGTTACTTTTGTCCCACATGAACATATACATTTTTATATTTAGTCATTGTGATTTCACCCTTCTCTGTTGGTTTCTTTTATTCAGCTCCATCTCACAGGTTCTGGGACAGCTCTTAGGAGGCGTTCTCCTGACAGTATCGTCAATTTCAGCTCTTCTTCCTCACCACTGAGATTGCTCCATTTATTAAACATCTCTCTACTCCAGCTGTTCCAGAGAACCCTGTCTGCCTCCTCATCGTGAAGAATACTTTTACATGTGATATCACACAGACCTCGTCTGACCTTCCTGCTGTTTATCATCAGGTGACCTGACAATAAAGACTATGGCGACTCCTGTATTCCTGCATCAACTCTACCATCTCCTCCTTATCCTTCATGTTTCATCTACTGATTATTCTCCTACTTGTTCTCTCACCTGATTATTATTATCCTCCATATCTTCCCTGAGTCTGATCCTGATTGCTCACCCATGTCTTCTGCAGCAATGGCCCTAAACTCTTCTTTTCAATAAACATGCTTAAGTCTGCCTTGTTTTTGTTTCTCCTACACACTCATAACATTAGTCAGACCCTATTCTACTCTATTTATTACTAACTGATTATTATTATTTAATTAGTAAATAGGTTACATGAGTTTGATTAAATATATACTTATCACCAGTGTTGTGCTGGTTATAAAATAGTAACTAGTTACAGTTACTCGTTACTTTATTCAAAAAGTAACTCAATTATTTTGTTGATTATTTACACCAAAAAGTAATGCGTTACTGTTAAAAGTAACTTTTACTTTTTAAAGAACCTTCTTTAATGTTCCCATTAATGCCCTTTTATGTGTTATAGACACAAAACTGACTTAAACACAAAGTCATTTTAAACATTATTTTATTAAAGTCAGAGCAGCACAAACTGAATATATCACAAGCATTTCTGAAATAAATAACAAAACAAGCTGAAAACCAGGAAACAGGGATCTAAAAGCTGGTCCATTCTCCATCATCAATGTTGTCTCTGATCTTAACGTCACTTTAAACTCTGACTGAAAAACATATTATTTATTTTATACCACACCATAACTGACACTTTATGGACACTCTATACACACGGACACTTACATGTTAATACTGACTTTATGGACAACCCATCACTGTCTATTGTTTACACTTTGGTACTGTTTACTGTTTCAGTCTACTGCCATAAGTTTTTCATGTCTCTCTTTGTTTACATACCTAATATATCCTTATACCTTATATTCTATTTTATATAGTTTTATACTTTATTTATCTGTTTTTCTTTCACTATTCCCTCTTGCGGACTCTGAATAAGAAGATGTATGTGTATGTGATGATAAAATTTGATTTGATTTGATTAAATAATATATTCACAATCAAACACTAAAGTGGCTTCTGCATCATAAAAGCTGTTGTGTTGAGTTCTTAAAATGTTCCTTTTACAGCTGAAGTATGAAAACTATCAACAATGTAGAACAGAACACCGGGTTAGCTTCTAGCTTCTAGCTCCTCAGGCATGGGGTTTCTAGAAGTGTTGCTATCGCAGTAGATACGAGCTTCAAACCAGAAAGACACAGCTTACATTAGACTAAAAAGTTTTTGTCTTTATACTCAACTAAAGTGAAATAAATGCATTTTTCCACTTTGAGAAACTCGTCTTGCTCTCGCCTCGACTCGCCATTACTGCCGCACAGACCTGAATAAACGGAGACACGCCCACAGTGCGTCTTCTTCCTGTTTACAGTGGTTCATCCTCCAATCCTACAATGCGTCGCTGCTGTAAACAGGTCAGACTGTAGTCTACACTTCAGCCCAAATGTATTCATTTAAAAAAGTAACAGGTAACGCACCATATGGTAACGGTAATGGAGTTACTTTATTTTTAACACGCACCAGGATGCCGCTGTTACGTGTCTGTGCTGTTTTCTTCTACTCCCCCCTCCTTGTGTTGGCTCTGTCTTCAGCTCTCTACTATATGTAGGTGGAGTCACCTGGTAATTGTAATGGAGGAATGGGGAAAAAAGGACCAATGAAGAGCAAGAGCCTGACCAGAGGAGGAGCCTACAGTTCAAAAGCAGCCACTTGAAGTGACCACTGTTTGCTGGTGTAATTTAACAATAGATTAAATAAAAAGGGGTATAAGCTATCATGATAAATTATATATCATTCTAAAGGTCTAAGCCTCAAGCATCGATTTTAGATCACTGTTTTTCAATGGAACGCTTATAACGAATATATTTTCTAAATTTGTGTAAACAATACACACAAACAACATGCATAAAAACAGTACTTACACTATAATTGTAATAACGAGTCACAAACGCATCCAAACACACAATTGCTGCAAATTCCTGTTTATTTGAAAAGATAAGGTTCCACTGAACAACATACTGTAGAGCATTTTTGGTCTTTTGTTTGTATCTGTTTTAGAGTAACTTTTGCATAAAGAATGACATCTTGGTGGTAAAAAATAAATATGGCTGGTAGAATATAGTGTTAAAAAAACAAATGAGAGTAACCACTAAAAAAAGACAAAGACAGGTAGAATCTTATCAGTGATACAACTGAACTCTGCAGGTGTTTGTGGTGACGTTTTGCTTTGCACCAGCTTTCATTTCCAGTCTTTTATTTTCAGCCAGTAGCAGTGTGGAAACAACATGTTCCATAGAAAATGTAGCCAATGAGTGCAGGATTTTAACGATACATGGGAGGTTTTTATTCCCCGTGTGGGCGAGTTCTTAGTTTTATTCATCTTTAGAAGCTCTTAGTGGAGAAAGAGCGCGTGACGTGCACTGTGACGCACCTGGCAGGAAGTGGAATGCAGCTCTTTCCAGCTCGTGATAACTGAGCTTTATTTACAAGAAATAAAAAAGGAAAGAAAAAGCGACAGCGACCTGGTGATCTGCATGTGGATGGAAAATCTGAGTCTATTTTACATCTGTGAGAGAAAAGGACCAGAAATATTCTCAGATAAATGTTTGTAGAAATCTACATTTTAATGATATCTTCAAAATGTTAAATATACATACATGATACATGTGACTTTTAACCCAGTACTTTATTCAAGTACATAATTTATATACAAAACACGGTACACAGAGTATTGCATGATGGATTCTCTACATAACCATAAAAATATTGTTATTCATAACCATAAAGAATTTTTCTTTTCCACAGGAATGAAAGTATTGAAAACCAGCTTCTGGCACTTAAAGGTATCTATAGTGTTGATGTTTATGTCTTCAGTGTAAGACGATACAAGCACATTATTACTGCATGATACGCTTTTATTAAATAAACATATAATATCATTAGTGTGATCTGAGCAGCTTTCATTTCATTTAGTAAATTATTTTACACAACACACCTTTAACATGTACAGAAATGATCAGATTGTAGACTGTATTCATTATGCAGAGATAAAACATGCAGCTTTGTTCTATTATTTATTTATTTATTTTATATGCAGGACCCATGAAGAACTGCATCAGACACGTCACAACCACGACTGCTAAAAGACCTCGAATCGATGCTGCACAGCACAAACACAACAAAACACAATCCCTCATCGCTTGTGCATTGGAAACTCTTCATGATGCCAATAAACAAATGATAATAATGATAATAAACAAGGTCAGTTATTATCTTCTGTTTTATTTAGTGTGCACAAAATTCAAACAACTTTATTGTTTAGCTGTAGATTTGAGTTTTCTCATTTGTAAAAGTGAATTCAGTGCCCTGATGTTGTTAAAATGAACAGTAGATATGGTTTGTGGTGTAAAAACGTTTACTCCAGGCTTTGGTTTAAATAAAGTCTAATAGTTTTCCTAAACCGGGTCTACAGTCAAGTCTTAACTCCTTAAGTTTGAGAAAATAAAATATACACTGAGGGATTTTGAAAAAATAAATAAATACATAAATATATCGATTGCTGCAAAAGTCTAATGTAAATGGCAAGTGTAAAACCTGCGTCGTCTGACAGCCACTGACAATAAATGAATATCTTTCAGGCAGTAGGTTCGGCTCAGGAGGTGATAATTACACAGCTTTAGTTTTATAGGAAATAAATCTGTATTGAAAATAAATAACATTTTTAATAGAAAATAAAATAAACAGTTATTAAACAGTATTCACAGCATCAGTTTAAATATTAAATCACAATAACACAGAGATTAAATCAGTTTACAATACATGAGTTCTTCATGGGTTCATCTGATGCACACAATACTATAAAGTTTAGTTCCAATGCAGCCTCATAACATCATAGTTCAAGTATAACTTTTGACAACTGCAGTTAGTAGAAAAACATCAGAACTAACTATTTAATAGATTCATTTTATTAATTCAGTCCATTCAGTTTGGTCAATTCAGTTCGAAAAGATTCGATTCGATGATTTAGACTCCTTAGATTCAGTTCAAGTGACTCGGTTCAAGAGTTCAGTTCGGTCACTTCTATTCAAAACAATGAAGTCAACCGAGACTGAATCCATAGATAGTTCAAGAAATTTCCTTTCAGCAGTCTCTCAAAAAGAAACCAGCAGGTGGTCAGAATGTTCCTACTCTGTTCAGTGGTTAGTATCAGGCGTTCACCTCAGTCAGCTTCATCTGGTCATTTATGATTCTACAACATTCATATAGTCACTCGGGTCAACTTCCGGATTGTGTGTAATCTTCCCTCTGTAATCTGTACATGCGCAGTGTGTGTGTGTGTGTGTGTGTGTGTGTGTGTGTGTGTGTGTGAGAGAAAGAGATAGAGAGAACGAGAGAGAGAAAGAAAGTGAGTGACATGATGATGTCACAGGCAGAGGGCGGGGCATCTAGGTGTGATGTCACAGTGTGACACGTCTATATAAATCAGAGCGTGCTTTTGTTTCTCATTTGTGAATTTACCAATTGTAAGTAAAGAGACACTAAAATTGACAACCACCAAACAAACAAACAGCAGCAAGAAGCAGCAGCGATTAGCAGCAACTAAAAAAACATTACAAATCCTCTTCTATTGAACATTTCTTCATACAGGTACCTGGTAAGTCGTCTAAATAATTATGGCAGAATATTGTAGATTATTTAGTAGAAGACTCAAAAGTACAAAGTCATTATTTAGTGACATTTGCATGGGTAACTAGCCCTAGCTAATCTTAGCTTTTATAGTTTAACTTTTTATATTAATCCAACAAATGTAATAATTAGTATAGAATCTATTAGATACAATGAAGTAGCTTAATTTAACCTATTTATCCCATATTTTAATCAAACTCATGTAACCTGTTTACTCCAAGTATAATTAACATAATATACTAATAAATAGAGTAGAATAGGGTCAGACTGGGACTACAATTTTAATAATCCTTGCAGCCGTGGCATGTTTTATCTGTTGTGGAATTCCTTGTCATTGTTTAGACAATACGTACAGCTCCCAGTGTATAAAATTACAGGTGAAGAGTCTTCTACAGAAAACATCTCCACAGATATGGATCAAAACATCTATGTGGATTTGGATGGAGGTATTATGGCCCTAGTCAATGAGAAAAAAATTACTGTAACAAACGTTTTCTTATAACTAAAAGCACTAAACTCTTTCTACGCTTTAATTCTGATTCTTCTGGTAAGGTGCACACTCGCTGTTTTCCTGGTGCTCGTGTTCTTGATGTCGCTGCGCAGGTACCCGCGGTCCTGAAGGAGAACTTCGAGCGGTTGTTCTTCATGCGGAACGAACGACACCAGGCTGAGACAAACGGAGGTATTAAAGAGGATTTCAGGATCCTGGTGGAGACGGTACGCAGCACATCACCCACAACGAGGATCATAGTGTCAGGACCTCTTCCCACTTACCAGCGAGGGGCTGAGAAGTTTAGTAGACTTTTAGCTCTAAATGAATGGTTACAGTCATGGTGTCGAGAACATAAACTTCTCTTTGTTAATAACTGGAACTGTTTCTGGGAGCGCCCTAGGTTCTTCCGCCCTGATGGCCTGCACCCCAGCAGAGTTGGAGCAGCAGTGCTATCAGATAACATCTCTAGGATACTTCACACCATCTGACTGGTAAGACATCAGGAAATCTTCGACAATGAGAACACGCATACAACAGACCAAATAGTTACAAGTTCACACACAGCCCAGTTTATAGAAACCGTATCTATCCCTTGTAGCAAAACCAAGAAGTAAATACACAAGATCCAGAAACAATCTCATTGAAGTTAAAACTGAAAATGCCAGATAAACAAACACCAAAAAGTTTTAAAGTTTGGTCTTTTAAACATTAGATCACTTGCACCCAAAGCACTGATTATAAATGAGATGATCACAGAGAATAATCTCGATGCACTTGTCTCACTGAGACCTGGATTAAACCAGGTGATTATATGGGTCTAAACGAGTCGACACCGCCAGGATATGTTTATAAGCATGAGCCCGTCAGACTGGTCGTGGGGGGGGTGTAGGAACCATTTATACTGCTTCTCTTAATGTTAGTCAGATGTTAGGATTCAGCTTTAAATCATTTGAAGTGCTCGTTCTAAAGTTGTACTGGACATACATAGTAAACTCGCTCTGGTCACCGTACAGACCCCAGGACCCTACGCTGATTTTCTTCAAGAGTTTGCTTGTTTTCTATCAGATCTCTTGATCAATTTTGATAAAGTGCTGCTTGTAGAGACTTTAATATTCATGTAGATGATGTAAACGATGCTCTAGGATTATCATTTGTTGACTTATTAAACTCTTTTGGGGTTAAACAAAACGTCACCAGACCAACTCATCGCTTTAACCACACACTAGACTTAATAATATCCCACGGAGCAGACGTCACTGATATAGATATTTTACCTCAGAGTGATGACATCACAGACCATTACCTCATACTGTACACACTACCGGTAGAGCAGATTAGCCGTGTTGCACCACGTTATCGACCTGGTAGGACTATTGTTCCAACCACTAAGGACAGATTCGTAAATAACCTGCCTGATTTATCTCAATTTCTCACTAAACCCATAACTACTATTAATCTTGATGAGATAACTAAGAACATAGACCTTATCCTCACTAGCACATTAGACACCGTTGCCCTATCCGGTTAAAAAGGTTAGAGAACAAGCACCTGCACCTTGGTATAATAGTCATACACATGCCCTCAAGAGAACAGCACGTAATCTGGAGAGAAAATGGAGGAAAACTAAATTGGAGGTATTTAGAATCACAGATAAAGACAGTATGCTCAGCTACAGACGGGCGCTAAAAGCTGCTAGAGCTGAACACCTGAGCAAACTTATAGAAAACAACAAAACAATCCCAGGTTCCTTTTCAGTACAGTAGCTAAACTAACTACAAATCAGGGCTCTGAAAATTGTGTTCCATCACAGTTTAGTAGTGAGGACTTTATGATTTTCTTCACTGAAAAATAGATAACATTAGAAAAACAATTGTGGCAGTTCAACCTCTTACAGCATCTCCTGAGACAGTGTTACCTTCAACTCCACAACTCCACTGTTTTACATGTATAGGACAGGAAGAGCTGTATAATGTTATTGCCAAAGCTAAATCGACAACATGTCAGTTAGATCCAATTCCTACTAAATTACTGAAGGAAGTGTTATATACAACTGGTGAGCCTCTTCTAAATATTATTAACTCCTCACTATCTTTAGGTCACGTCCCTAAATCCCTCAAGTTAGCAGTTATTAAGCCCCTCATTAAAAACCTAATCTGGATCCAAACACGTTATCAAATTACAGACCAATTTCAAATCTCCATTTATGTCTAAGATTTTAGAAAAGATTGTCGCTGCACAGTTATGTTCCTACCTGCAAGAGAACAATATCTTTGAAGAATTTCAGTCAGGTTTTAGGCCCCATCATAGCACAGAAACTGCTCTAGTTAAAATAACTAATGACCTGTTTTAGCTTCAGACCAAGGCTTCATCTCGCTGTTGGTTTTACTAGATCTTAGTGCTGCATTCGACACTATAGACCATGATCTCCTCCTAGATCGCTTACAAAATTACATCGGCATTCAGGACAGGCATTAGCTGGTTTAAATCCTACCTGTCCGATCGTTACCATTTCGTAGATTTGAATGGAGAGCTATCCAGGCTAATGCAAATTATGGCGTGCAAGGTTCAGTTCTAGGACCCTGCTCTTCACAATATACATGCTTCCGTTAGGAAATATTATTAGAAGGCATGGAATTAGCTTCCATTGTTATGCTGATGATACTCAGCTATATATTTCATCTAAACCAGGCGATACAGCTCAATTAACCCGGATGACTGAGTGTGTTAAGGAACTAAGAGATTGGATGACCCATAACTTTCTACTTTTAAATTCTGATAAGACTGAGATTTTGCTCATCGGCCCAAAACTGGTATACAGACGCCCAGCATCTCAACCTGCATTTAGACGGATGTTCTGTAACCACTAGTTCAACGGTAAAAGACCTGGGTGTTATTTAGACAGCACTTGTCTTTCAAAATCACATCAATCAGGTTACAAAACAGCCTTCTTTCACCTTAGACATATTTCTAAGCTAAGAAATATGTTGTCTATATCCGATGCAGAGAAGCTCGTCCATGCGTTTATGACCTCCAGAATAGACTACTGTAATGCGTTACTAGGTGGATGTCCTGCTTCATTAATAAACAAGCTTCAGTTAGTCCAGAATGCAGCAGCCAGAGTTCTTACAAGGTCAAAAATATGATCACATAACCCCGATCTTATCGTCCCTACATTGGCTTCCTGTTAAGTTTCAATAGACTACAAACTATTACTTCTCACTTATAAAGCACTAAATGGTTTGGCTCCGTGTATCTATCCAGTCTTTTAACACGCTACAATCCCCACGCTCCTGAGATCTCAAAACTCTGGGCTTCTAGTAGTTCCTAGAATAGCAAAGTCCACTAAAGGTGGTAGAGCATTTTCACATTTAGCTCCTAAACTCTGGAATAGTCTTCCTGACGGTGTTCGGGCTCAGACACACTCACCCAATTTAAGTGTAGATTAAAACGATCTTTTAGCAAAGCCTACACATAACACACATCACATCATAACCTTGTGCTCCAGAACATCTGATCACATGCACATTATCAACTTGTGCTGTTAATATCATGAACAGCAGCTACGCTAATTCCTCTCCACTGCTTCTCTTTCTCTCCCCATCCCGAGGCATCCTGAGGTTGCTCCAGCTCCAGTCACCTCCACCTCGTGATGATTACGGACCTTTAAAGAAGTAGATGCCGAACTCACAAACATCCTGAACCATCTAGAGACGCACCAGTGCCATTTGGATCCCGCTACATGTGTGGAGTTTGACATTGGACCTCCTGGAGTGTTTAAAGGCTCTGGCATGGAGAAGCTGATGCTGGATCTGTGGTGATCACAAATGCTGAGCTTATAAAACTCGGAGCTACTAACCATATAGACTGTTTAAGACTGCAGAAAGAACATTACTTATAATCTTATACTCCAGTAATCATGTTAGTTCTCACTCCAGTGTTCTGTATTGTTGAAAGATTTATGATCAAACTCTTGATGTCACCCAGATGAGGA
>NW_025804596.1:0-11041 GCF_014805685.1 Silurus meridionalis | reverse complement strand
TGATGCTTCCTATGGTGTCTCTTGGTATGTTTAACATCTTTGCAATCTTCTTATAGCCATTGCCCTTCCTGTGAAGATTAATCACCTGTTCTCTTGTCTTCCTGGACCATTCTCTTGACCTCACCATGTTTGTAACCACACCAGTAAATGTGAGTATCACAGTCATTTTAAAGCTGCCTAATTGGTGCTTATTAGGCTTTATTGCTGCTCCCTGATATCCACAGGTGTTTTTAATACCTGATTGAAAACACTTCATTGAACCTCTGTTCTTCAGAGTGGTAGTCTTTAAGGGGTTGAATAATTATGTCAATGAAGAATTCACAAAAGAAACATTTACTACTGTATTACAAAACTAATTGATGTCATTTTAGTTGCATATGGTTCTTAAGAAGTCCTTGTAGGATTTCATTCTGAATACAATTACAAATGTACACTAAATTCTAAAACCATTTACAGCATTAGTTGAATAATTTTGAACACAACTGTCTAAGGGGTCTGAATGCTTTCTGACCACACTGTAGCACATTTCATTAAAGTATTCTTTATTATGGCAAGAAATCAATAAACCCTGATTTTCTGATCTCCAGTAGAAGAAATGGCACAATACTTCACAGATATGTAAGTCTTATAGCACCAAACTAAAAGAATTGTAAAACATACCACACACACACACACAATGACCCCGAGCCACAGCCCCCTGCCCCACAAGAGGGATATAAACTAAGTGGAAGAATCCATGAGGAGGTCATACGCCGTTTGTAAGGAAGACAAAAATAATGGTTGTTATTAGTGTTTATTGTGACTCTTTGTAGTAAAAGATTAAAATCAAGATTTAAAAAGATAAAAAAGATTTGACAAGACAGAAATAAAAATGATCAAAAGACGATCTACAAGATACAATAGCTTTACACTCAGCTTTATACTATTGACTATAAGTGTAAAACTATCATAAATAGCCATAAGAGAAACAGAAAAAGGAAAAAGGCATGTTCAGACTCTCTGTTTCTCTTGTCGTCTTCTTTTTTTTCTATTTCTCCTTTTCTTTTGAATGTTTTCTTGTCTCAGCTGAGCAACAATTTCCTCCCATCGCTCTCGGACTCTCATATAATGATCTGTTTTATTCTCTGAAGTCTTCTTTTCTTCCTCACAGAGATTCTGGGTATCCTGGAGCCCCCTGTTGGTCTGAAGCTGTAAGTTGTTCCTCTCCTCTATGTCAAGTTTAGTTTCTCTCTTTCATCCTCTTGTTTTCTTTAAAATCCAAGTGGGCTCAAACTGAGCAACACGTTCCTCCAGTCGCTCTTTCTCTCTGATCAAATGATCTCTCTCCTGCTCTGCACTATTTTTATTTTCTCACAGTGATTCTGAGTATCCTGGAGCTCCATGGTGGTCTGTTCCAAAGTGAGCTTAAGCTGAGCAACATGTTCCTCCAGTCGTTTTTGTTCTCTCTTCAGCTCTCTCTCTCATCTACAGTTTTCTCCAGTTCCTCATGGATTTTCAGGAAGACTGGAGCTCCATGGTGGTCTGTTCCAAAGTCACCTCAAGCTGAGCAACATGTTTCTCCACTTTCTTTTGCTCTCTCGTCCAGCTCTCTCTCTCACAGTCTACAGTTTTCTCCAGTTCCTCATTGATTTTCAAGGAAGACTGTAGCTTCATGGTGGTCTGCTCCAAAATAAACTCAAGCTGAGCAACACGTTCCTCCAGTTGTTTTTGTTCTCTCGCCCAGCTTTGGCTTCTCTCAGTTATGTCCTGTCCCTGCTGCTTTCGCTCAGAAGCCAAAGTAGCCTCCAGCTTTTACCGTCTGTAGCAGAATGGCTTTCTCTTCTTTCTCTTCTGTTATCTTCTCTATCATTAGAAGAAAATGCATCCAAGTCTTTTCTACTTTCTCCATGTGTTCCAGCTTCTCCTTCATTTCAGCAATCTGCTTAGTTTTCTTCTTTCTTCTGCTTTGAAAAAACTCTCTCAACCTTCTGAAGAGCTCCATGTTTATGTGTCTTTACTCACAAGCAAAAACATTGGAAATGAGAGAAACAGAGACGCATTCCCAATTATAGACGTTGCCTTACTGTGACGTCACAGGCAGATGCCCCGCCCTCCGTCTGTGACGTAACCCGGTCTCTTTTAACCTGACACTATGCGCATGCACATTACAGAGGTAAAGAGCGGATAAAATATCATGTCTTCACAGCTTTTCTGTTGTTCCTGAGAGAAGAGCGATATTACAGTCATAAATAAGATAAAAACGGCTGTAAACTGTGTATAAAGCGAGTGAATCCGAGTTGAGAAACGGAAGTTGACCGGAGTGACTCTATGAATGTTGCAGAATCATAAATGACCAGTAGGTGGCAGTGATGTGTATTAGAGCTCACTGTCACAGCAGGTAATTAGAAGTAGTGGAGCTCTAATGACGTCATTAATAGCGAGGACAAGACACACAGCAGTTTGGGATTCTTTTATTGACTTTATTGATTAATTGATTTGGAGTATGATTGTGTTTCTGATCAAAGTAAGTTCATGTGTATGGAGTAAAACAACCTGTACATTTCTCACTTCCAGACAGTATTATGAGATGTTCATCTGCTGGAAGTTCATGTTTAATGCTGCATGTTTTATAGGATTTATGAGCTGGAATAAATGTCCAAACATCTTAAATCAACACTGAGTGATTTTTTGGTAGATATTAGATCTTTTACATATTATTAATTTTTAATATCTGTGATTTAAATACACATTTATAAATATAAAGGCTTTTAGTGTATATTAGAGATTAGAACATAAACCGACACAAATTAAATACAATAAAAATTTATTAACTGAAATAAAACATCAAAATATAAAGTTTCAAAATAAAATCTATCAATACATTTAAAATTATAACAATATATAATAATAATAATAATAATAATAATAATAATAATAATAATAAGTTAAATACAGTGCAGTATTACAGCTTAAATATTTGAATTTATTTCAGATCAATTTTATTCATCCATTAAATAAATGGTGTCAGCGTCAGAGTAGTGTATTTACATGATCTGTTTCAGGGTTTTCACGAACACAACTCTGTTATTACTGTTCTCTTTTCACAGCACCGTCTCTTTCAGTTCTAATGAAAGTTCTCATGTATTAAGAGGGAATTTTATGAATGATCAATAATGAAACACTTCATTACTGTTAGTTATTTACATATTTATTTACAGTAATAAAACTATTTCTGTAAAAAAGAGAAAGAAATAATAAATAAAAGCAAAATAAATAAAATGATGAATTCAGTGGAGCAGAACGACAGCACGATGACCTGAAAGAGAAAAACAGAGATGTGTTACTTTACATAATGTGTGTGTTTGACCGGTACACAGTGTGTGTTTAGTAAAGTTTTGTAGGACATTATGAGGACAGTATGACTTACGCTGTAGATGGAACCACTGCATGTTCCTGGATGGATGGAGGTAGGGCTTGGTGTGGCGGCTGCTCCCTGTCCACTGCTCAGCCATAGTGATACACAGTGACCTCCTGCTCACCAGCTTTCCATTCAACTCTCTGATGGCATTAGTGTCTTCATCCAGAGAGGAATATCAGACAAATCCAAAGCCTTTGGACCGTCCATTCTGCAGTACCACCTGTAGAAGTGAGTGAGGAGATACAGAAAGCAAAAACATGAGCATTACATCACTCTCATGTAGAAAACCATGAGAAATAACAAGCACTGTCTGTATCCTATAATATAAACAGAACAGCTGTGTTCTTTTATTAACAAGGTTCTGGTCTCACTGGTGAATGAACAATGAAGCACTTTTATTTAAAGGTCATTTTCTGAGAGCAGAAACTTGCTGCAAGTGTACACTGGTTCTGGTATAATAGAGGATCTAATCCTCATTCCTACAGAAAACAGAACAAATTCAGCATCCAATGTTTGAGTGCATGTGTGTGTTTGCATTGCTGACTTTAATAATACACACTGATCAATCACTCAGTATTAAACCAATTATTACATGTGACCAAACACAGCTGTGACCAAAACCTGCTCCAGATCATGAAGGTCTCTATAAAACACACTGGAAATAGAATCAGAATAGTTCCTGTGTGTCCAGTCTGAGAGGCTGTGGTATGAATCGCCTGTTCCACTGCTGCTGGTTTCTTTTCCAGGATTTGCAACTGGAACATCTGTAGATGCAGACAATCATCTCATGTTAGCATCCAATCAGAAGGTAAATTTTGCTAACATGAAAAGTTCTCTTCTGTTTTGAATCTTTAACTGCACTTAACACAAAACTAATCGGACGGCTTTGACTCACTCTGTGGATGGATGTTCTTGTTGGCGTTGGGTCTTGGGTCTGGGCAGGGTTTTGAAGGCGAGATAGTTTCTACCTTCATGCCGTGACTTCGTCCCTGGGTGGTCTGAGAGGACTTAAGTACACAGTCCTGCTGCCCAGCACCCTGCCGTTCATCTCCACGATGTCTACTCGAGCCTCATCAGGACATGAAAACGTCACATACCCGAAGCCTTTTGAGCGTCCGTTCTTCATCATGACCTGTACGGGACAGCGAGCAGAAACACAAAGCAAAGACTGCACATCAAACGTGTTAGAGGTTCACAATATCAGAGCTCTCACATTCGAAAATACTCCAGCTGAGTACAGGGAGGAAACCCCAAGTTACTGAAAACGAAGTAAAATGTAGGGATCAGTAGTTATAAATGACCTGTGCAGTGAGGACAGTCCCAAATCTCAGGAACGCTTCCTACAGGTCCGTCATCCACAGTACAGTCCAGATTTCTCAGCAGCAGTGTGACTGTCTACAGAACAACATCCAGTGTGTTCATCACTTCAAGAGTCAAGTCAAGTCAAGAAGCTTTTATTGTCATTTCAACCATATATAGCTGATGCAGTACACAGTGAAATGAAACAACGTTCCTCCTGAACCCAGGTGCTACATACAACAACATAAAACAACAGTAACAGAACAGAAGAGCACAGGGCCAGGAACTTAGATCCTCACCACATAAAGTGCATGTGTGCAACTGGTGCAAACAGTGCAAAAGACAACACAGGACAGTGCAGGACAACACAGGACAGTGCAGGACAACAAACAATACACAAAATATATTAAAAAAAATAGCAATAGCTCTGCCAGTAAAACCTGTCGTGACTGAATAAGGTGCACAGTAGCAGAAAATGTAAACAGAGAAATGTAAACAGAATTGTGCAATTCTACAAAAGCAGCAATCAAAATAACCTGAACAGTGACCAAAGGATTGGACAAAATATTGTGCAAAAACAGCAAGTCCCGGAAGATCAGCAACAAACGGCATGTAAACATTTTGCGATAATGAATGAAAGGTGTGAATGGTGCTGAAACCTGGGTGTGTGAAGTGTATGTGTGTTGAGTCCGGTTGTACAGATCAGTCACTCAGTTGTGTGTAAGTGTGTGTGTGTGTGTGTGTATGTGTGTATGAGAGAGAGTTCAGTTTAGATGTTTGTTGAGGCTGATGGCTTATGGAAAAACTGTTGCACAGTCTTGATGTGACGTCCGAATGCTTCAGAACCGTTTCCCTGATGGTAGGGTGAAGTGTGTGTAACTGGTGTGTGTGGTCATCCACAATGCTGTGTGCTTTATGGATGCATTTACATTCATTTACATTTCTTTAGGTTAAAAAAAAACAGGAAACATTCAGCATTAGACTTTTGAGTAAGTTGTGCTGTGTGATTCGTGATAATCAGATTTATGGTGAGACATAAACACCTTCAACAAAGTCAGACTCATAAATAATATTTTACCTGATTATCTACACACAGTTATACATTTTCTCACATTCTCTAAAGTCTCCAAAAGTCCAAAGGACTTCAGCCTGTTCTTTTTGATCCTCCACCTTCTGCTCCTCAACTTCTGCTTCTCCACCTTTAAAGAAGTGTCAGATAGAGATGGGTTATATTTAACATTCAACATGCGCCCAATATTACAAGAAGAGTATCTGTTCTTGATGAAGACTGTTTGTTCAGGTGAAATAACACAAGGCAGAACTTTCTCCAGACGGCAGGTCAGAGTTTTTGCTAAGATTTTTGTATCCTGGTCCAGGTGATTTACCAGAAGGCATACTTGCTAAGGCTATTTCTGTATCAGATATAAACTCATCCAATTGTAATGCTGTACCTACACTTATTGTAGGAATACATACATTTTGAAAAAGGCCTCTAATGTTAAAGTGTCAGCAGATAAAGGAGCAGTATATAGTGATTTATAACATTGGAGGAAACAGTCATTGATTGTTAATACTGGAGTGTAGTGGTCATCATGTCTGTTTTACATGCAGAAGGTCTTGGGTTTGACCCACAGTGGAGACATGCTCTTGAGCCATTTTGGAATGTTTTTTCTCCATTACTGATACAAGCACAATGCAGAAACATGCTGTTTATTTATTTTAGGATTGAGTAACAATTTGTAATATATAAACCTTATTCATGTTTACAACCTGCATGGTCCCACTGGGAGTTGAACCCAGAACCTTCTGCATGTAAAGCAGATGTGATGACCACTAACCTATGGATCCACACAATCACCTGCACAGCATAAATAAGCATAAATAATGATTCAGGTAACATGTTTTCAGATTGCAACAATCCAGTTTTGGGAAACTCAATGTACCCTCAGCTTTCTATTCTCAGTTAAGTTATTTTCAAATACAGTAGTACATGATTAATTCATTAATATGAGGAAGATTAATCCTCATCATTGATCTTCATAGAGTGGCTGAGAGGAGCTACTCTAAAAAGCTGGAAAATTAGTTTTCAGCCAACGACCCTGCTTCAGTGAAGAAAGGCCTGAGAGACATGGTGCAGTCATAAAAACCTGAGCTTAACACGCTTAAAACAGTGGAGATGATTGTGGATTTTAGGTGAACCCCCCCTGCTCTCCCCCAACTCACCATCATGAACAGCACTATGGCAGCAGTGGAGTCATTCAGGTTCCTGGGCACCACCATCTCTCAGGGCATGTAATGGGACAATCACATCGACTCCATTGTTAAAAAGGCTTAACAGAGTATGTACTTCCTTCACCAGCTTAGAAAGTTCAACAGGAGTTGCTTTAATAACTGTCTGGTTCTGCTCAGCTGTAAAATCAGACATCAGAGGACTACAGAGGACAGTTTAGACGGCTGCAATGGTTATCGGTGTCCCCCTGCCCACTTTTCAAGAACTGTATACATCCAGAGTGAGAAAAAGGGCTTTGAAAATCATGTTAGCCACTACACAATGGAACCAGTTAAGGGACCCTAATGGTGGAATTTATTTCCCTCTAACAGGATATGGTTACTTTATATTTACTTTCATTGTATTTTTATTTAAAAACTTGGCCACCTAGCACATGGGGCTTTTGTCTCTCCTTATTGTTTCGACCACTTTTGTGTGTGAAGCAGAGGTGATCACAACCACGCTAAGCTTCTGAAATACTAGACATTTGCTGATAATTCAACATGATGATATATTTTCTGTGTTTTAGACCGGATGTTATGTGAAGCACGTTATGTTATCGTCTAAGATCATAAATAACCACAGGGTTAACAAGGCTAAGAATCCCCTATAACTATAACTCAATAATCACGTGTTTAGCATTAACGTTAGCCAAAACTGATTCACAGAAAGCAAAACACGGACGGTGAAATGGAACTGACCAGCTGGCAGAGGATTCTTTCTGGTCTTTAAGCCGTCCTTTAACGCAAATCAAGCAAAGATTTATCCAAAAAGAAAGATTCATTCTCAATTTAGCATTTGTAATTAGCATTAGGTGTATGACTGTGTATCATATGGCTTTCGTATGATTCTTTGACTTAAATACTAAAGATTCTATTAACTCAATCCACAACCCACAACCCATTTAAATACAGTTTATTGTAATAACTATAACTTACACAAAAATGGTGTATTTTGAAACATGACCTTCAAATGAAGCACGTTAGCTGTCTTAGCTCATTGCAAAATATCACTACATTCCTTAAAATAGTCTTCCCAAAACACACCGTTACATTATACGTTAAGCATTTGTGTAATATATTAAGGGTATTTTCAATAATAAAACTACAAGAATGTTTGCCTGAACCAGAGAACATCCAGCCCCTTCACTCTTACTGGTAGAGCTGAAACAGGTGCTGAGTTTGGAGACTGCTTGAACCTCTTTTCTGGTTGATAGCTGGTGTGTGGAACCCACTTCTCCTCAGAAGATTCAACTAAATGGCTGTTGGAAGACAAAGAAAGAAAGAAAAAATAGCATTGTATATCAAGTACATACTTTTGTGGTGGTATAAAACTTTTTCACACCATTGTGTATATTTATTTGCAGTGTTTTGCTCGTTACTAAAAAATAGTAACTAGTTACAGTTACTCGTTACTTCATTCAAAAAGTAACTCAATTACTTTGTTGATTATTTACACCAAAAAGTAATGCGTTACTGTTAAAAGTAACTTTTTAGTTACTTTTTTAAAGAACCTTCTTTAATGTTCCCATTAATGCCCTTTTATGTGTTATGGTCTACAAACACAAAACTGAATTAAACACAAAGTCATTTTTAAACATTATTTTATTAAAGTCAGAGCAGCACAAACTGAATACATCACAAGCATTTCTGAAATAAATAACAAAACAAGCTGAATAATATATTCACAATCAAAAACTAAAGTGGCTTCTGCTGTTGTGTTGAGCTCTTAAACATGTTCTTTTAACAGCTGAAGTATGAAAACAGAACACCGGGTTAGCTTCTAGCTTCGTCGAGGCATGTAGATTCTGAAGGAGCTTCGGCAGATTGGAGTTGCTGTTTATCGCAGTAGATCTGAGCTTGAACCAGAAAGACACAGCTTACATTTGACATTTTTGTCTTTATACTTAACTAAAGTGAAATAATGAGCATATTTCACTTTGAGAAACTCGTCTTGCTCTCGCCTCGACTTGCCATTACAGACCTGAATAAACGGAGACACGCCCACAGCGCGTCTTCTTCATGTTTACAGTGGTTCATCCACCAATCCTACAATGCGACGCTGCTGTAAGCTGGTTAGGCTGTAGTTTACACTTCAGCCCAAATTCATTCATTTATAAAAGTAACGGGTAACGCACCATACGGTAATGGTAACGGAGTTACTATATTTTTACAGTATTGTTACAGTATTAGTTATTGTCAAAAGTAACGCGTTACCGGCCCAACACTGTTTATTTGCATGTTTGTCACACTTTAATGTTTCAGATCGTGAAACTAATTTAAATATTAGTAAAAGATACACAAGTGAACACGACATGCAGATTTTAAATGAAGGGGAAACAAAATCCAAAACTACATGGCCCCGTGTGAAAAAGTGTTTGCCCCCCTGTTAAAACTGTGCTAACTTTTTTGTTCACACATGGCAAAAACATGGAACAGTGACCTTCCCAGGAGTGGCCGGCTGACCAAAATTACCCCAAGAGCACAACGACGACTCATCCAAGAGATCACAAAAGACCCCATAACAACATCCAAAGAACTGCAGCCTCACTTGCCTCAGTTAAGGTCAGTGTTCATGACTCCCTCATGAGAAAGAGACGGCAAAAATGATCCACACGGCAGAGATCTAAGACTGAAACAGCTGCTGAGCAAAAAGAACATAAAGGCTCGTCTCAGTTTTGCCAGAAAACATCTTGATGATCCCCAAGACTTTTGGGAAAATACTCGAAAGTTTAACTTTTTGTAAGGTGTGTGTCCCATCACGCCTTGCGTAAAAGTAACACCGCATTTGAGAAAAAGAGCGTCATACCAACAGTGAAATATGGTGGTGGTAGTGTGATGGTCTGGGGCTGTTTTGCTGCTTCAGGACCTGGAAGACTTGCTGTAATAAATGGATCCATGAATTCTGCTGTTTACTAAAAAATCCTGAAGGAGAATCTGTTTGTGACTTCAAGCTGAAGTGAACTTGGGTTCTGCAGCAGGACAATGATCCAAAACACACCAGAAAGTCCACCTCTGAACGGCTAATGAAAGAAAAAATGAAGACTTTGGAGTAGCCTAGTCAAAGTCCTGACCTGAATCCTATTGAGATGCTGTGACATGACCTTCAAAAGAAGGTTTGTGCTTAAAAACCCTCCAATGTGACTGAATTACAACAATTCTGCATAGATGAGTGACCAAAATTCCTTCACAGCGCTGTAACAGACTCATCACAAGTTATCACAAACGCTTGATTGCAGTTGTTGCTGCTAAGTGCGGCCCAACCAAAAATTAGGTTTAGGGGGCAATCACTTTTTCACACGGGCATGTAGTTTTGGATTTTGTTTTCTCAATAATAAAACTGCATGTTCACTTGTGTTATCGTTATCGTATCATTCGTTGTTCAATCAGGCTCTTCATCTCTCTTAAAGAGTAACTGGGAATCGGACCTTAATTATAATTTCACGGATGAGGAATGGTCCAAGGCCCTTGGTCGTGTACATTCCTCCTCTATATGCGCCCGTCATTCGTTAATACAGTGATCAGTGATGGGTGTCGGCCCACAACCCCACAAATCCTCCTTGTCATCCTTACAATCAAACATGCTCGCCTTTTGTTCAATAGTAGCAAAGAGACTTATATTACTGAACTGGAAGAATCCTCACCCACCCAGTTCTTCTCATTAGATACATGACCTGTCTCAGTTTATTCAAATAGAAAAGATCAGATTTACATAACTTAGTATTACGGAAAGGTTTTACACCACCTGGCAACCATTCTTATTGTATTTAAGAGAAAGAGGAAAATAAAATCCTGTTCTCTTTGTTTAGCCTTTTTGAGCTCTTCCCTTGTCCCTGACTTCTTGGTAGATGTAGAAAGAGAAAGGAAAACATATATCTTAGAGAGTGTTAATGTACTTAGGTGCAAATCTTTTATTTTGTTTTATTCTTTTTTTTTCTTTCTTTCTTTCTCCTGTTCTTGATGCTCACATTCATGATTGTAATTATATGTATAACTTAGAAAGAGAGAGACCAATTTCTTGTTGTTGGACTAAATTAACCACTGTTTCATTGTCTTTCTCGCCTGAGTGTCTTTCTG
>NW_025804595.1:0-11041 GCF_014805685.1 Silurus meridionalis | reverse complement strand
GAAAAGACATTGTTTTTTCTTTTCCTCTTTATTCCCCTTTGTGTCTTCTCTTCCTGTTAACTCAGCATTAGTCTCACTGATAGGAACATGAATAAGTGAAAATTCGTCTGTAGTTTAATCACTCTGGTCAGTGTAGTAGTCATGCCATATTTCAGTTCTCTTCCCTAAATGTGTTATAGTATGTGTGGGGTTTTAATGTGGGTGTCTGTCATACTGGTCTTGTGAGTCTGTCATATTTGAACTGTAGTTTCCTGTTATTACTTGAAAACATTTAATATTTACAGAATGCCTGGAAAGTACTGGCCTCACAACCCCAGTTCTATATAAAAAACCCTGACAATAAACATTTTATTGTGATCTGATTAATGGGAAATACCACAGAGTCAGTTTTAGTTTCAGATCTTCTCTCTCTCTCACTCTCATGCTCTCTGTCTCTTATCTCCTCTTCTCCAGTCATGATCTTTCTCTCTCTCTCTCGTTCTATGTGGTATGATCACCTGATAGATGTACCCTTATTAATCACAGTATGCCTTATGACCTCATCAATGCTAATGAATTTGTACTGGCTGAATATATTAGATATTATAAAATCCCCGAAAATAACTACACTGTTGGTGAGCGTGAGCTCTTGGCTGTTAAATTGGCCCTGGAGGAATGGCGTCACTGGCTGGAGGGGTCCAAAGTTCCGTTCCTCATCTGGACCGATCATCGTAATTTGGAATATCTGCAGACTGCCAAGCGCCTGAATCCACGCTGCACGTTGCGATTGTTTTTGGGCGATTTAACTTCTCCTTGTCCTACCGGCCGGGTCGCTAAATGGAAAGCCTGATGCCTTGTCCCGCTTGCACTCCCCTGATGAGAAGGAACCACCACCGACCCCATACTTCCCACCACGGTTACCGTCGCGCCTCAGCCTGAAGATAGAGAAGAAGGTCCAGCGGGCCACCGCCGGTCAACCTGTCCCTGAGGGCTGCCCGCCACATAGGCTACGTGCCTGCACACCTTCGCTCGAAGTCCTCCAGTGGTGCCACAGCTCTCCTTTCTTCTGTCACTCAGGTGCTCGCATTACCTCGGCCGTGCTCCTGAAGCGTTTTTGGTGGCCGTCTGTCCGCAGGGTTCGCGGGTCGTGGCTGCCTGTCCCACATGCAATCTACACAAGAACCCCAAGGGGTGTCCGGTAGCCTCCTACTTCCTGTACCCCGACGCCCATGGTCACACATTGCTGTATTCCCCTTCCGTCCGCTGGTCATACGGCCATTCTCACAGTGGTCGACAGGTTCTCAAAGATGGGTCACTTCATTCCCTGCCCAAGCTTCCTCTGCGACAAACCGCCCAGTTCCTGCTCCAACACGTTTTCCGCCTGCACGGTTTGCCTCGGACCATTGTGTCCGATCGGGGCTAATTTTCTGCCCATTTTGGAAGGAGTTCTGCCGCCTCCTGGGATTTCCAGCCTCTCCTCCGGGTTTCACCCTCAGTCCAATGGTCAGACCGAAGGCTCAACCAGGAACTCGAGACCAGGCTCCGTATTCTCTGTGCCCAAGACCCCTCCACATGGTCGGAGAAGCTTCTCTGGGCTGAATATGCTCACAACACTCTTCCCTCCTCTGCCACAGGCCTCTCACCCTTTCAGGCTGTGTTCGGCTACCAACCCCGCTGTTCTCTACACAGGAACCCGAGACCACCGTTCCCTCCGTGGTGGAGGGTGGCCCGGGCAGCCCTCCTAAAGTCATCCCAGAGTTACAGGCATTGGCCCAATCGCAACGCAGACCGGCCCCTCGATATCGGATCGGCCAGAAGGTCTGGCTTTCTACTGTGACCTACCTCTCAAGGCCATATGCAGGAGCTTACCCCTCGTTTTATGGGTCCGTTTCCCATTTCCAAGGTGATAAATCCGTGGCAGTCGTCTCAAGCTCCCTGGTGTTTCGCATCCACCCGACCTTCCACGTCTCCCACCTCAGACCGGAGAGGCCTTCGGTATTTGGTGGACTGGGAAGGTTGTGGTCGGAGGAACGCTCCTGGGTTCCGCCCGCCATGTCCTGGACCCTGGCCTGATTTCTTGTTTCAACGGGACCACCCTGAGCAGCAGATGGGCTGTCTGGAGCCGCCCTGGGGGTACTGTCAGCCAGCCGCTTGAACATTTCCGCGTTACGACGTCCCACTTCCGGTTCAGCGTCATCTTTCAGCCGGCAACACCGGCATGCCCGCCATCTTGTTTCTGTATAAATAGCCACTGGCTGCCTGCGCCGCTGCCAGATTGTCTCGTTCGCGCTTTTGAGACCTTTCTGCCTTTATTTTTCCCGTGGAAAGTTTACTTTCATTTTCGGATCTCGCGGTTTTTCGGATTTTTGCCTGCCCTCGGTTTTCGGATCTTTGGATTCCCCCTTTTGCTCTGTTCTCCGGTTCACTCCCTCTGTCTGTTTTCAGACTCGCTTCTGTTTTCGGACACGCCCCCTGCTTCGCTCTCCCGGTGCCACGGACCTTTTCATTAACCCAGTGAGTGCCGCAACTGTGTGTTCATAAGTATTAGGACGTTATTGCTTTTCTCGCTTAAACCCAGTGTGTGCTTCTGTTGTGTGTTAAGTTTTCGGACATGTTGCTTTCCTGCCTGTTCTATCCTTCTCATCTTTTTCTTCTACTTTAACCCTGTGCGTGCCGCGAATGTGTGTTTGTGCTGTTGTATTCAGACATTAAATATTTACTGCCTGTGCAACCCCCCTCTCTCGATTCATATCATCTGGAGCATCCTGCATTTGGATCCTATCATCCACTCACCTAGCCCCGCACCCGAGTCCCCGACAAGAACGATCACTTCAAATGACTTAAAGCTGAATTCTAATCTCTGACTAACAGTAAGAGAGGCACTATAAATGTTTTTTACCCCCCACCCCGCCAAGTCTGACGGGGCTCATGCATATAAACATATCCTGACTGTGTAGATTTGTTTAGACCCATATAATCACCTGGTTTAATCCAGGTCTCAGTGAGACAGAGTGCATCAAGATTATTATCTGTGATCATCTCATTTACAATCAGTGCTTTGGGTGCAAGTGATCTAATGTTTAAAACTGACTGAAGGCAGGAGGGACTGAAGGCAGCTGGTCCAGAAGAACCAGCAGAAGAGAACGGCAGAACATGGCTGCTGCTGATGAAGATGATGATCGTTAAAATGTGTCATTTAAATATACAATAATAATGTAGATATGATCTCCACACTGGGGTTATAGCCAATCAGAAGAGGAGAGAGAGTGGTGTGGTGGGAGGGTAGGAGGGTAGTTTGAAGATAAGAAAACATTTCCTCTTTGAGTAGGAAAGCATGGGAAAGAAAGTAGGAAAGCAGGAAAGAAAGTAGCATTATAATCCCCACACCTAGTCAGTGTGCCAAAAGACATTGTCCTATGTACATTGGGAGCTGTGCTACTGTGCTATTCTGACCATGGGCATTACCACATCTACGATTTCATTATGGACTGCAAGTTAGAACAAAGAGAAACGTGAAATCCTGTGAAAATGGGCAAATCTGCCATGGAGATGTTTGACATGATTTGGCGAGTTTATGGCAATGCTGCAATGAATAGTTTGAGGTGTTTTGAGTGGCACGTGCGTCAAGGGTGGAAGAACATCACTGGAAGACGATGAGCAAGTAGGAAGAACGTCTCTAGGTTACGTATGTAACCCTAGTCACCTAAAGGAACGACACTGTGTCAAAATGCTTTGGGAACACGCCCGAGTGTTCATTGTCTGAAATAATGTGTAATCAGTCAAAATTAGACGCTGGCCATCACCGATGAGGTGACGCCATGACCAGGAGTATAAAGCACTTATAAGTGAAAGCAGCGGCAGCTTCTTTAAGGCAGAAGGAAGCACTGCAGGACGGAGGTGTGGTATACAGACGCAGCATCTCGCTCCTCAGCGATCTTGGGTTACATACGTAACCTAGAGATGTTCCTTTCAGGAACTCAAGCTGCGTCGAAAAGCTTTGGGAACAGTATCCAATCATGCCAGTCTGATCAGTCCCTGCCCAGTGTGTGTCTGTCAACACAGCTAGAGGAGGACCGAGGGGCCAGGAGTGGCACTGTGGTCTAGGTTATAAACCGCACAAAGGTCAGCGGGCAGACCAACCCGACATATGTCTTGGAGGCGAACTTCAGAGGACCAATAAAACCAACAGCGGGAATAGAATGCCTGTAATGTTATCTGTCGTGGATGACCGAGGCACCTTGGGGATGTAACCCGTATGGGGGTACAGAAAGGCACTGCCATACCTGGGGTAAGCTCCAGGAAGGAGGGGGCCACAGAAAGGGCCTGCAGGTCCCCTTCTCCTTTGATAGAGCAGATGGCCAACAAGAACGTGGTCTTGATTGAAAGGTGCCTCGAAGATGCCTCGGCTAGAGGCACTCTAGGTTGTACCAGGGCCTCAGACTCTCTGTGCCGAGAAAACGCTGCTACCATTGGGTCTCTGCCCAGAGATTGCCCGGCCACAGGGGCATGATAGGCTGAAATGGCAGACATGTAGACTTTTAGGGTGGGAGAGCAAACCTCTTGGTGAACTGTCCCTGGAGGAAATCCAGCACTAAACCAACCGGGCAATGGACTGGATCCAGCTGGTTGGGCTACAATATTCCACCCCCGAGCTGGGAAAGGAGATGAAAAATCTCCCAGGGAGTCCGAGAGGAAAAGCTTATGTGCTAGAAGCATGGACTTCATCTCTAGGCAATTGATGTGCCAGAGTAAATGGGACCCCTCCCACAGACGTCTGGCGAAGCGACCACTCATGATCGCTCCCAACCCCGTGAGGGACACATCTGTCGTTAGCATTAAGCGACGACCGGGGACTCCCAGCACAGGGCCCAGAAATAAGAACTAGGGATCTCTCCACATCTAAGGCACGTAGGCATTGCTGCGTGACCTTGATGGTGGGAGGGTTGCCCTTTATTTACTTATTTTTACTTTCAACTAATATGATTTTACACAAATATCTGTACTTTTATTTCATACATTTTCAAACCAGACTTGTTACTCACTTTTTCTCATTTCCTGTCTCTCTCACACCACAGACATAGACTAGTTTCTGAAGCTCACAGTGAGCAGGCAGAAGGCAGTAAAAAGTCTGGGGTTAACGTGGATAAGAGAGAGGAGTCAGTGAAGTAAACATGACTGAGAACAGAGACATTCCTGATCATCATCATCTTTTCCCTGCTTGTGTTATGCGGGAAATGGAGGCGGAAGCTGAAGTTAGCAAAACAAAAGTTTATTTACAATACTGGGCACAGTCAACACAAACACTTGCGGTGTGGTGAAATATTCGGTGGTGCGCTCCGGGAGCGTGGCCCACGAAGTCCCAAACTGGTAAAAGGCAGTTCATGTAGGAATATCCAGGGTGTACGTGGAGGCGCGGTGCTGAGCATGAACGGGTAGTCGAGAGCAAACAGCGTGAGCATATGAACAATAACGGACAAAGGGTGGTTGTGAGTGTGAGGTTTATATATGCTGTGATAATGAGTGTCAGGTGCACGCAATCAGTAGTCGGGCGAAGAGCTCCATGTGGGCGGGGCACACTCTGGAGAAGAAGCAGGGAGCTCCCTTAAACCACCCCCTCCCCAGGGGCGGCACTGGATGCCCGGAACCTGCGACAAGGCCGAGCCCGTGCGCCGGGCAGTGCGGATATGAGGCGTGGAACTCTGCCAGCAGCGCTGGATCCAGCACATTTTGCCTGACCACCCAGGACCGCTCCTCCAGACCGTAACCTTCCCAGTCCACCAAGTACTCGAGGCGACCCACGCGCCGCCGGAATCCAGCACCTCCTGTACCGAGTAGACACCAGGCTGGTCCACAACCTCTGGCTGGGCGGGCATCGCGGGGGTCACCTGGCAGGTGAGAGACAGATAAGACATAGGGCTTAAGCACAAAGGGCCCGGCGCAGTTTGGTGTGAGCCAACTCCCAGAACCGGTTGCTCTTTAAAACCACCGTGGGCACATTGCTGGGTGCGTCTGACTATGGGAACAGGGGCAGTTGAAACCCCAGCACGCACTGAAAAGGGGTGAGAACGCTGGAGTCCTGGCGGAGTAAGTTCTGTGGGCAGTTGGCAAACCTTTCAGGGGATGAAGCGGCAGGCCTTGAAAAGCTGTCGACCACCAGGACACATGTTACCTCAGACTGGGGTAGGTCTGTAACAAAATCGATACCCAGATGGGACCAGGGACACTAAGTGACGGGCAGCGGCACCAGCTTGCCCGACTGGAAGATGTTGTGGCACCTTGGCCAAGGCGCCAACATCCCTAAACATAGCGGTGATTTCCTCTGTCATCCTCAGCCACCAGTACCGCACCTGAACTAGCTGGACCGTCCGTTGTTTTCCAGGGTGGCCCGTGCCTGGGACCTCGTGGACCAACTGGATGAGACCATGCCGGCAGGAAGTAGGGACAAAGACACACCCTGGGACATCCTTGGGGCGGGTTCCTTAGCGAGGCCCTGCGGATCTCGCTGTCTATCTCCGGGACCCACAATGAGTGCTGGAGGAAGTATAGGGTCTGGGACGTTGTGTTTTCTGGACCGAACACCCGGGAGAGGGCGTCAGAATATCCATGGGTGTGCGTGAGAAGGCGATAATGAGTGTCAGGTGCACGCAATCAGTAGTCGGGCGAAGAGCTCGAGATATTAATATGATGTGGGGTTCAGTTACCAGCATGACACTAAAACAGGTAGTAATAGTCAATACTTTTACTTAAATACATTTCAGAGCCGAACATCTTTACTTTAGAATGAGTGAAAAAGTGCAGTCAGAACTTCCATGTTTCACCAGAGTCTTTTAAAACATCAGAATCTGTACTTCTACTGAGTGAAGGATGTGTGAACATTTGCCACCTCTGCATTTCATTGAGGTTTATGAGAGCCCTGTTCCTGCTATTGTTCAGGGTCACACTAAATACTAGCCACTTTAGCATGGAAAAGTGGATTTTTTCTTGCTCATTTACTTATTTTTAGTTCAGTTCTATTAAAGACACTAATTCATAATTAGAAATTTTTATCAATATACTACTGCTGAAACGATCTAATGGTGACTTTTGCACAATGCTGTCTGTGATTATTATATTACATTATTAGATTGCTGTCAATAAAGTAAAATACTGAATCATAATAATATATAATTTTAAATTATCTGTTCTAAATGTACCTTAAATTAATACTAGTTTTTAATATTCTAATCAACATGTGCATGGACAAATATTGATGCTTTATGCAAATGTATGTTTATTATTAGTGAAACCAAACTCAACATAGAGCATGAAGACAAAATACTCTTGTAAATGACTGAAATCAAAATATTTTAAAGGAATAAATCCTTATTTTTTAGACATTTGTATGAAATGATAATATTTTCTCTCATTTAATGTAAAAACAATTCAGAAGAAATAAATAATGTTTATAGACTCCATTTCTGCACAATGTTGGAGACCCAAATATTATAATGAGCATCTGAATTTATGCTTTGGTTCATAATGTAATAGAAACATTTTACCCATAAAGTAATAAATACAGTATATACACTCATTTAAATTGAGTGTATGTATGTATGTATGTATGTATATATATATATATATATATATATATATATATATATATATATATATAAATATATATAAAAATTTTATTTATTTCAAATGTAATAAATATATATAATAACAAATCTGTGCACATAGATAGATAGATAGATAGATAGATAGATAGATAGATAGATAGATAGATAGATAGATAGATAGATAGATAGATATTTTATTTATTTTTAAATCAGAATTGGACATCTGATTGAAAAGTACTAATGTTGGACCCTTGAGTAAAGTCGGTAAAATTCAACTGTTTGCTTAGGATAAGAGAATCTGATAAATGGTGTAAAAGAATTATGTTTAAAGGAGTCATGAATAAATTATATAAGATAAATCAGTAGAGATTGTAAAATAATTTATTATGAATGATTTTGTCACAAATATTTATCAATTGTTGGTGTAAAACTAGTTTATACAATTACTTAAATGAAGTTACCAATTAAATGAATCTCATCATGTTCTACCAGTGTACGTGCAATAGTTTCTTAAAGAACCAACCCAGAACCTACTAAACATAGAAAAGTATGAAAAAAGTAAGAAAAAATTACACTGAGACTCAAAAACAAGAAGCCATGAGTTATAAATGTGTAGAAGATAATAATAAATAAGTGCCGTTACAGGTGTATGTTTGATTTATAAAAAACACCTTTGTACTGTTAAACATGAAATCAGTTTGCTTTAAGCAGCAGGTTAAACTGGTACATGGTGAGATGCTTTGAATTTGTTGTTTAAGTCTCGGTCGACATTAAATTTTTTGCTTTTTATGATCTTCTTCAACCACTCCACAAATGTTGTAAGACTGTAGATGAAAGAAGATAAAGATCAGAACTGTGATCTGTGAATCATGTGATTTAAATGATCTAAAATAAATAGAAGCAGGTTGAAATCGTACATGACTCCAGGAAGTGTACAGTTGAATCTCGTTTCTTCACCAGCGGTGATGTTCGCTAAGGCGATCAGTCTTTTGTGAAACTCAACACAGAACAAAATCCTGCTCCATTTGCACCTGTGACAAAACACAGGTTAAAGTTATATAACAGTAATGCTGCATTTTTAAATGATCATCAGACATAAAGTGTTGCTTTAAATGATCTGCTTCACCCAACCACTTTTGCTTTCAGTGATCTGCTTCACCCAAACACTTTTGCTTTCAGTGATCTGCTTCACCCAAACACTTTTGCTTTCAGTGATCTGCTTCTCCGGTCCATTTTTGCTTTTAATGATCTGCTGCACCCAGTCCACCTCAAGATCTGCACATATCCGAAATCCTTTTTTTGTAGTAAAACTGTACAGGAAAGAATATAAATGTCAGGGTAAAATGATAATCTTTGATTTAAATTATATAAAAAATAGAAGCAGGTTGAAATCATACATGACTCCAGGAAGTGTACAGTCGAATCTCGTTTCTTCAACAGAGACGATGTTCACTGAAGGTATCGTTTTTTTATGGAAGTCAAAACAACACAATGCTGCTCCATTTGCAGCACCTGTGACAAAATATTTCATTATCTTCTTATTTAATTATTTATTTCAGACTAAAGACTGAAGTTATATTAAAGTCAAGAAGCCATTAAATTGTCATCATAAATTATACATATATATATATATACACACACACACTTGAACTGAAATGGTAACAAACAGCAATAAGATAAAACATAATTAAATTCAGGCATGATAAAAGGTTAATTGCTATATTTAAATAAAAATCTTACACGCCATGACGCAGGGCTGAAGGCAGGAGATCCACAGGAGAACCAGCAGGAGAGAACGACAGAACATGGCTGATAATTATTAAGATGTGTTATCTTTTTAAGGTAAAATTATAACCTAGATATGATCTCCACACTGGGGTTATAAGCCAATCAGAGGAGGAGGGAGAGTGTGGTGTGTAAAGGAGGTAGTAGTTTAGCTAAAAAGTACCCCCACCCCTGCTAGAAACCAGCTGTGGTTCTCAATTTAAATGATAAAAATCTAACACTTTAAATGTTCACTTTTCCACAGCTGTTTAATTATACATTCTAATGAAAAGAAAACAAGTAAGCTTTAATCTAAACATATTAAAACAACACAATGTAATTTACTAAAATACCCTCTGCCTTATATTTTTTAATTACACATCATAAGTGTAGCAGTGGTGACTCTCCTGGTGGAGTGATCTTAACGATATTTGTGATTTTTTTTATTTCTCTTGATTAGTTGGCCAATAAAAGTAATATTGTAACATAGTTGTATAAATTGGGTTTTATTAGCTTGTCTTTTTTGTGTGGATTAAGGAATCAATTACCATTGTATACAACGTTTACAACATGTCTTTTTTGTGTGGATTTTTAGAATGTCTTGCGGATAGCGGATAGGATTCCATAGCACTCTCAACGCTTTAGTCTGGGGTCTCACACTACTTGAGACTCCTGTCAAGAACAAATACACTGCCCAGGAGCTTCTACTGGATCTGGACATTCTGATCAGTCTAGTGACCTGCACTGATTGGCACATGAGAGTGTCGTTTTGTCAGAAACTACCAATGATCATGGCAGCACTGTCCTTGGTACACCTTGTCTCGATTCTCTCCTGCAGCAAGCCAATCCCAGCCAACCGCAGTGCTCTATGGGACTTTGTCTCAATTGTAGTGAGGCAGGATATATGGTAGCCACATGTCCAGCAAAAAGCAGAGCTTGGCATTGAAAGAGGGGTCAGCACTAGACCAAGGTTTACCAATCCTCCCCAAGCCTTGGCTCAAGGTATGGGTTGATGTCCAGTGCCAGAAATGGCTGGAGAGCGATGAGCAACCTTTTGTCATCTGGACAGCTTATCACAATCTGGAGTACAAAGTGCCTTACTGCCTTACAACTTTATGTACAAACTTTACTCTCAGTGGTTCCATAGCTCGTTGCTCTTCTGCCATTTAGGAACCCTGTGCAACTTGTTCCTCCAGCAGCAAAAGTTTTGGTGGCCCATGGCCAAGAAGGACATTTGGCAGTTTGTGACCGCTTGCCCTACATGTGCCCAGCACAAGATAAATATGACCCTTAGGCCTCAGGTCTGCTCCACCCTTGCTCATTTTGTTCAAAAATTTGTTACGGGGTTTGCCACCCTCAGCAAAACACACCATCATCTTCTCAATGATAAACTGTTTTTTGAAGTTGGCCAATGTCATACCCAGTTTTATGCCAACTTTAGGAGAGAGTTCTACTGAATTTCTGTCATCCAATACTCTGGTTTTCATCCCCAGACCAACGGACAAATCAAAAGAATCAGCATCTGGAGATACATTAGCTCTTTGAATCCTAAGACACAGCTTTGTGGTCCTTTAATTTGGTCTGGGTTGAATACATCAATTAACACGCTTGCACGCTCAACAGTCACCACAGCATTATAAATTTGTTTATTTAAAGGTGTAATGAAATGAAATGACTAATTTGTTTTTTTGTGTTGTGTT
>NW_025804594.1:0-11050 GCF_014805685.1 Silurus meridionalis | reverse complement strand
AATATGGTGGTGGTAGTGTGATGGTCTGGGGCTGTTTTGCTGCTTCAGGACCTGGAAGACTTGCTGTAATAAATGGATCCATGATTCTGCTGTTTACTAAAAATCCTGAAGGAGAATCTGTTTGTGACTTCAAGCTGAAGTGAACTTGGGGTCTGCAGCAGGACAATGATCCAAAACACACCAGCAAGTCCACCTCTGAACGGCTAAGGAAAGAAAAATGAAGACTTTGGAGTAGCCTAGTCAAAGTCCTGACCTGAATCCTATTGAGATGCTGTGACATGACCTTCAAAAAAGGTTTGTGCTTAAAAACCCTCAATGTGGCTGAATTACAACAATTCTGCATAGATGAGTGACCAAAATTCCTCCACAGCACTCTAACAGACTCATCACAAGTTATCACAAACGCCTGATTGCAGTTGTTGCTGCTAAGGGCAGCCCAACCAAATATTGTGGTTTTAGTTTGTTTTCTCAATAATAAAACTGCATGTTCACTTGTGTTATCGTTATCGTATTCGTTGTTCAATCAGGCTCTTCTCGATATAAAATATAAAAGACAATATCTGCTGCTGTGATGGCCCGAGAGGTAAAGGCATTAGACTCGAAATCTAATGGGTTTTAGCTCTCAGTAAATGTGTTGTATAAACCCACATATTGCTAAGGTACAATGAAGTTCAAGAGGAAGTGAACCCTGTATAGCAATTATGTTGGAAACTGGATTATCTGCACTTCTTTTGTGCTTAAAGAATTGTGCTGTGCTCAGCAGGAAAACTCAATGGGACTCAAACTGTCTTGTGTTTAATGGTGAGAAAAGTGCCAAAGTCTGTCAGAGACACTTTCAATTCTAAATGTTTCTTTTTAGGTGAAATTATAGACAAGTCAAGACATTGCAGCCACTTCATCACCGCTGCGATGGCCGAGTGGTTAAGGCGTTGGACTTGAAATCCAATGGGGTTTCCCCACGCAGGTTCAAATCCTGCTCACAGCGTTTCATCAATGTGTGATAGTGTTTTACTGTGTTAGTTTTATTGTTAAGTCTTTACTGTGTGAAGTGAACGATATACAGAAGTGTTTCAGCATAGAAAGAAATGTTAGAAACAAACATAATCTGTTTTACTTGAGGTGAAAGTTGTTTTGCTGGGACGAGGAGGAAGTCCATTAGAACTCACATTATCTCTTTAGGAAACATGATTCATCTTGTGCTTTCTACAAGATCAAAAAGGTTCAAAAAGATCTTGTGAAACTTCTTGTTTCAAAAGAATATGTTTCATATCACTTGACTTCTGCCCTCAGACTCTCACTAGTGTACAGAGATGATTGTGGATTAAACATATTAATGTGTGAATGTTAGATTTTGCAATGTTTCTTCTTATTTAGATCTGTAAAAATACCAAGACTAAAGGTAAATAAAACCTGTTTTCCACACTCTTTATTGTTCTTTTACCAGGTCGTAAGTGTTCCACCTGCTGCAAGTGTTCCACCTGCTTTACTCCACTCCTACTGCTGTAGCGCCCTCTACCTCCACCCCCACCATTATACAGCCTGCACTTACATTATCACTGCTCATTCATTATTTTCATATTTCAGTATTTACTCCACACACAATTATCTCTGGAACGTCCCCAAAGCCTTTTATAGTCATATTGTCTTTTATTGAATAGAAGATTATTTGTGTTTTCTTCAAAAGGGAAATCAGATCTTTACATTTCCAGCACATGTGTGATTTTACATGAATGTCAGTCTGTTCTGTCGCCTCTCTTTTTTAGTTTACAAAGTCACGGTTTGGTGAATCCTTCAGCAACAATTCAGCAGCCAAACCTAATGTAAATGTACCAATGCAGATTCCTGTAATTTAAAAAGATCTTCATATGTCATTATCATCATCATTATTATGCTTAAGTTCATAATATACAATATGTGTCTTTACAGCCTGGTAGTCAAAGTTCATCTCCTTCAGCCAGTCCTTCATCTGCATCCAGACCTGCTGTTTCTTCCAGTTCTGCTCCTTTAACCATTTCTTCCTGGTGTTTTGAGTCACTCAGAGACTTGATATTATTTTACCATTTATTTTGTGGATTTACTACTATTATAATCTATAGTTATTTATCATTAGGTTGTTGTTTCAGACCCAATTAGGATCATTTTTTAAATCTTTGTACTTGATTATATCTATTGTTAAATAACCTTTATTAATATATACATTGATTTGTAATATTGTAGCATTTTCAGTAATTAAAAATAAAATGTTTTATTGTTTATAGAACAGTGACCCGTGAATTATTCTGTGAACCTGCTGAACCCATTATCATCCTCATTATTATTATTATTATTATTATTATTATTATTATTATTATTATTATTAAGTAGAATATAAATATAAAAGATAAATACAGAACATGTCCCATATAATGAAAATAGACTTTTGTTAAAAAAGTGTTAAAGGTTAAATAAGTACATTAACAAAAGAAATAAACATGCATTTTATGCACTTTATTGGAATTTCCAGTAAAAAAAAAAATCAGTCAAATCACAAAGATATTAATGAACATGAGTGACAAGTGATGTATTTTTATTCACATCATCAGTATTTGTGTGCACTATTGAGGGATTCGAACCAGCATCATTCACATCAGAGATTCTCTCTGGGAAGCACATAAGGCAGTTTGCTATAAAATATATACATCAATCTGCCAACCATAAGAAATGTGCAAGACATGTTTCCATTACCTTTTCTTTTTTCTTTCATTTTTAAATTTTTTCTTTCTCTTTTTCCTGTTTTTCCTTCTTTCCCTTCTTTTTCCCTCTTCCCACCCCTTAACAGACTATTGATCCCAGCTTCACACAGCTCACATCCTCATCTCTCAGTCTCACACTGCCCTCTAGCGGCACTATCCGGACGTGCTTTATGCTCCATTCTGTACTAATGTGACTTCTGTTTGTGTTTTTTAGCAGTGATTCTCAATCTTTTTCTGCCATTTACCACTTCAGAGGGGTGGATTTTTAAACCCACTTGTCCTCTGTCACCTCAAAAAAGTATAATAAAATACTTCAAGTTGAAAATGTCTAATTTATTAAACTAACCAATTCTAAATGATCATCAACTAGCATCAAAACAAAAATAGAGAAAAGAAAGGTGTAATTGTGTTATCACTTTGCCTTTCTGTCACTTTGCAATCTGTGTAAAATAGAGCAAATGTATTTCATACATCTTTTCACAACTGAGTTGTAGACTTGATACTGTCACTCTCAAGTCATGTTTAATATTGAGATGAGATCTGTATTTAATTTTCAGTTTAGCAACATCTAAAAGTTTCAAAAAATAAGATGTGGCAAAAGGAACAGGATAACACAAACCACAATTATATATTCTCCTTAAAGCTGAATATTTGGTTTATTGCTCCTACCATCTACCTTTTTTTGTCTGCTTGTGCTGAATTACCTGTTTGGTTTTTTTGTGATCAATATCACACATTTAAAATATAATTAATTAATTTAAATTTAATTTAATTAATTTAACATTTCTAGGATTCTTCGATAAAGCTTGATTCACTTTCATTTGACATCACTGGCTTGAACACTTGTTTTGTTATCATGATAGCTAAGCATGGGCTCTCATTTAAACAGAATCTGGTTCCAGGAATGGCACAAAGTGTGCAGCTGTGTGCTAAATCTGTGTGTAAATAAAGTGCAAAGGAAAAGAATGCAATGTCAATCTGCTAGTATCCTCAGATTCCTTATTTTTTCGTTTCAATAGTGGCATTTTATCTTAATAATTCAATTAGGAGATGGATCATTGATTAACCATGACACTCTTATTTACAGCGTTTGTGAAAGAAAAAGTGTCACATAAAAGTAAATCAGTGTATTGCATAATGTGAACAAGTGAAAAGGACAGATTTTACAACAATGCTGTACAGAGTACACTGATCTGCATAATCCAGTCCTTTATTGTTTTCTGAAAATAAGCTTAGTATGTGTGTTTTGGACCTATCTGGTTGTTCAGAGAAATAAATACAAATCATTACTTTTTGACTAAAAAAGGCTAAACTTGACAAACTGAAAGAAAAACTGTGTGCAGTGCAGGATAAACTTTGTATTCTATTTGACAAGAGCTCGTGAGACTGTTTAACATAGAGCTAAAACAAGCACCTTTTGACTAGCATTTACAGCGACCCTCGATCTCGACGGATCTAGGCTTTGGACCCGCTGATCAACATCTGCAGTATTAACGGAAGAAGATCTACTCTATTTGGCCAAAATTGTAAAGTGGCAGCGGTGGGATTCAAACCCACACCTCCAAAGAGACTGGAGCCTAAATCCAGCGCCTTAGACCACTCGGCCACGCTACTAGTAGTTATACGCAGAGATAGGACTGCCAGCTTGTGGAGGAGATGCTGTTGCAGCCGGCCATGATGTCAGCAGCATGCATGAAACACACTTAACAAAGACTTTTGCTCGAAAACAAAGTAATACAAAAACACACAACAGGCTGTGCAGAATTGGCAGTCCATTGCATTTCCCCTCTGATTGTCAACAATCATCCACATATAATAACAGGATTCAGACGCAAGTTTTTTTGCCACTGTCGTTTTGCCACAGCTGCGACTATCCATCATGGAAACAGACAACCTTTACAAAATAGACAGCAACAAAAACAGCTTCAGAAATTCCTCTAAAGGTAGCGGCACACTTGCATCGTCTGCCAATGGTAAATTTTGGTTTGTTGTCTCAGTTGGGCTCTTGATGCCACTGGAGGCATTTAAGTGGACAGCAAGAAAGAAGAGCCACAATCCTAGGAAAGCCTTTGGAGGCAAAATGTCGCAATGCTTACGCAAACCACACAGCTTTGGAATTTCCTCTAAACAGTCAAGTATGGCTTTACTGACAATCATTATATCCTGAAGCCTTGTGATAGAAATAGCAACAAAGCTAGAAGTTGCTATAAATCAGCAACTAAGATAAAACCTTGCGACAAGGGTGGGACTCGAACCCACGCGTGTAAAGCACAATGGATTCGCAGTTCATCCCCTTAACCTTTTTTTTTTGAGAATACATTTCAAGTGAAAATACATCAGGTTAAAAGGCTCTCAACCTCCCAGAGCATAAAAATCACAATTATTTTTACATTCTTTTCATTTTGATAAAAATCTTCTAAAACCTTAGTGACTTCCTGCGTAAAAACTGTCAAATTCATCTATATTTCCATCTTCTTTAAAATAATAAAACAAGTATTCAACATTCCTTTCAAATTTCCTTTTGAAAACAAACCAGACATCCATTAAAGTAGTTCTCTCTTTGCTACCACCCGTCTTTCCCATATTGCACTCTTCATCAACATCACAAGTAGATTCAGAAGTGTTTTGTTTTTCAATTTTACAATAATTGTTTTACATTTCCTATTAAAATCCTCTAATTCTTTACAGTATGAAAACAGGTGTAAAAATCCCTCAGCATCACCATTACAATCTTTGCATGAAGCGGACTGTTCCATTCCAATCTTATTTAAAATTGTGTCTGTAAAAATAGCCTTATGTCTGATAAAATATTCTGAGTGCTGCAACTTTATTTGTATAAGTTGCCCCTTTATATTCCTCTATTTAAAGATTCTCTGTTCTCTGAAGTCTGTTACACCAAACGATAAACAATCAGACAGTGCCATGTTAAGCCTTCAGGCTGGATGCTGGTTTGTAATGGTTGGATGCTGGTTTGTGATGGTTGGACGCTGGTTTGTGATGGTTGGATGCTGGTTTGTGATGGTTGAATGCTGGTTTGTGATGGTTGAGGCTGGTTTGTGAATGAAGGAGGAGCCAGAAAAGCATAAGAAGGAAAAATGCATAAGGGCGCATGGAAACCAGGGGATATTTTATGAGGTTAATATTGAAGTTTCTCCTAGAGATGATGAATGCGGCGGTGCAGCTGTGGCTACAGTGAAAAGAGACTTGTTGAATTGTGTTCACTGAGTTTCCTGCTTTATTTACGGCATTCATTCACGCTGTATAAAATGTCTGTGATGCAGCGCTCTGTTATACTGCATATCTGTATAATTCTATAGCTGTGGCATCATAATGATGTTATTAAGAGGGGGATTGGGACTGAAGACCTGCCACTGTATAAACTATTAGAGACAACGAGTAACACTGTGCAGATCTACTGTGTATTTTATTTATTTATGTATAAAAATATACAATGTTATGACTATAATCTATAAAAATATTTATAAAGAGATCACATTTTAGGTTTTATGTGATGATGGAGGAAGCTGATCTAAGGCACTTGGTGATGGCTGAGGGCAGCTTGAATGTGATCTTGTTCTGCTTCAATATCAGTTACAAAACAAAGCCCAGGTGCTCGTAAGCTCTTAGTAAACACTTCATGGAGAAAACATGAAAAGGAAAAGCACTTAAACACATGCAAAGATTATTAAATACAACATGCTCTAAAATTAAAACACACCCAAATACACAGGAACAAAAACAGTGTTATTAAAAGGAGCTTCTCTGCATTTAATTGATGCTTTTCTAAAACAACTCATATAAAGTGCCAGGAAAATTCCTTTGGAGTTTTAGTCACTTACTTTACAAAAACATGCTGTATGTTACCACTGAAATGTTGCAGTAGTTCTATATTATGAATTTGGACTTTTAACTGAAGATCAAAGCATGGAGTAGAAGAAATTAATAACACTAATAATAATAATAATAATAAGAAGAAGAAGAAGAAGAAGAAGAAGAAGAAGAAGAGGAAGAAGAAGAAGAAGAAGAAGAAGAAGAAGAAGAAGAACTGCATTAGATATTGTAGGCGTCTGGCACAGGTCATTTAGACTTCATGTCCCAGGCATTCCTTTTAACCTATGACATCTTCATCTCAATCAAAGGTGAAACTTTTATTGGGGTGGTGTATAAGTGAAGTGTCACACTCCCCTCCGAAGACTCTAAACAGGACAAAACCCTGAACTCTTGTTTAGTTCACGGGACCCATAAAACAATAAACTCATTAAACTCATGAAAGAATCCAAACTCGAAACTTGATCCAGCATGGCTGCTTGTGACAAACATACACAACGGCTCCAGAACGTTTGGATTTTACCACAAGACAGATAACCCCTTTGGAGATTCTCTGTTTGACCCTCACACACACACACACATATGCAGACACACACACACACACACAAAGGGAGCATTCTTTTATTAATTAAATAATAAATAGAATGTCCCACTTCACATGATACAAACATACATCTTGTTTGTATCTTCTACTATAAATAAAGCAAGTGTTTAACTCAACATCGATAATATTTAAACCTTAAAATGTAACTCTGTGTTAAATGTTGTCTCTTCTCTTCTTAAGGCTTGATTGACTTAGAATGATCTGTTCTTTACTTTCCTGACAATGGTGCATTTTATTTATCAGAATACAACATTGTATTAACATCAGTTAATTACTTTGTTAATGTACCTCTGCCTTATACTGTCATTCCCTTTCATGTTTAGTATGCAAATGACCGCAAAAATTATCTGTTTCTTTATTTTTCAAATAATGGTACATTTTATTATGAAATGTACCATACCGTCTTAATTCACTTTGAATAAAACTTTAAAGTCCTCCAAAGCAAGTATAGCCCGGAAACCATGCCCACAGATGCATGAACAAAGGAAGTTTTTCCTCCAAAATTTCAGGCCATAGCATTGGCCATTCCCCAAGGATGGGTGGGGTTCAGGACCTTTAAAACATCTTGAACCCAACTAATCATTGTTCCAGTCAGTGCAGTCATGTCCAGTCAGAGTTCAGTCAAGGAAGCAACTCGCTCACTCGGCTCGACCGGAAAGGCTCGGACCCCCGGGGCCTGAAGGCCCGGGGGCCCGATGGCCTGGAGAGTCGGACGCTTCGAACAGCTCAGCAGCGATTCTTCGACGAGATCTCAAATCTCTTTTGAGATCTTCCAGCAAGCTTTATCTTCAAAACACCAACTGCTCTGATCTTCAGGAGAAGCTGGGAGAACATCTGACTCCATCCTAACCGACTCGTCCAAGATTCTTTTGTCTACCGCATCCGGACTCTTGTGCAACAAGTCAATGCAAGTAACCAGTTTACCAACTAATTTAGGTGCGTGTTAAGTTTGAACCCTTAATATTAAGGCGAGTTTAAATTTCCGTGACGATTTCTCAGTTAGGATGTGATTAATTTGAAGTAAGCTGCCCTTTCCTCCTTTTACCTCCTTATTCCTTTCCCTTCCTCCTTTCATAATTTCAACTTTCGTTTATTTTATTTTATTTAAATTTTATTTTTTATTTCTTTTGTTTGTTTGTTTGTGTAGTTAGTTTTATGTTGTGTTTGTCTCATTCATTAAACGCCGTATTTTTCATAAGTGATCGTCTCTGAGTATGTTCCATAAATGCGAAGTTCCTGCAAACATTAGGTCTGAAGTACATGCTCTATTTAATTAATTTAATTTACGGTATAAAGTAAAAGGGGTTATGTCTTTCTTGGCCAGGAGATACCTCTTTATAGAATTAATATAAAATTATACTGTCTGTTTGCGGACGAACAGACAAATAAGTGTAATGTTAATTCCATTACCGTCAATTAAACTTAATTTAAATATTTAGGAGTAACTATAACACGTTATAATTACTTATAAATATTCCCTTTTCTTTGCGAGCTAAATTCGCTACATATAATGGTGGAGAATGTGGGCAGACTGTGCTTCCAACTATATACTCAATTTATCTGTATTATAAGTTTGTCCTCTTATTCCCCAGTCGCTACAATACAGAAAAAGTTGAATTGTTACACATAGTTCACATTGACAATTGTCAGTCTCACACTGCCCTCTAGTGGCACTGTCAGTGCTTGATTTTTGCTTAATTCTGTGTAAAAAATATTAATCAGCTGTTTGTTTTATAATATTTTATGATCTCTCTCTCTCTCTCTCTCTCTCTCTCTCTCTATCTTTTTTTTTTCTCTCAGACCAGAGTACAGATGTGTGATATTAAGGAGATGTGTGAGGATGTTATCAGTGTGTCTGGTTACAAACTACTGATGTTTTTGGAGTATGGATGAGAGAGCTGGTCTCATAGAAAATGATTATTAAGTTACTGAAAATAATTTGCATTGTTTAGTGGCTGTTTCTCTGATGTAGTGACTGACAGAGTAATGAAAATACTCCAGCATGTACAGTAATTGAGTGACAGTAGGTGGCGCAATAATGACCTTGTTTATTCATGACAATAGAATTAATGATGTCAACATTAATAAAAAAAAACACAAAGGTAAAGGAGAAAGATCTCAAAGTGAGCTACCTAGTAGCTGAACTCGTAGCCTAATCAAAAAAAGCCCCACACTGTGGCAGAGACATTAATGCTACCTGCCTGCAAAGCCGCTGATTTGTATTAAAACAGTTTATACATATTTCATAGAAGTATTGTATCGAAGATACTCGTCTTGAAAGTACTCTGTATCGGATTGAAAAGAAAATGATTGGTATCGCTCATCACTATCGACGACACCAGTTGAAATACTTGACTCTGTGTGCTGTGATGTGAAATCAGACACGGGACTGCAGACTGCAGCTCACTGGAAGTATTTAATGTTTCTTCTAAAAAACACACAACAAATCAGCAGCCCCTGTGGTGATATTTCACTTATTGTGTGTGTGGTAGACTTATCACCATGTGCCCTCACATTCATAAAAATACAAACAAAAAGTGTAAAATATTCACACAGATAGATAAAGAAACCTCACAAAAACTTCAGTGAGAAAAAATTTAAAAATTATTTCGGCTGCTCCCTTTAGGGGGCGCCACAGCGGATCATCCTCCTCCACACTACCCTGTCCTCTATTTCTGCTTCTTTCAACCTATAAATATATAAATAAATAATAAATAAATATAAAAGTAATTAATATAAAATTAAACCAGTTTATCATAAATTTAGGAGAAACCCACCACTCCAATGAGATTACAATACAGAAAGGGAAGAGGAGGAGTCAGGACAGGAAGTGACATCAGCTTCTATTATCAAGGCATTTAAGAGAAGCACCCATTTTGATCAGGTAACTACATTTATAAACACAGATATGAGTATAAACAAGACAAATCAACAGTTTAGTATGAATTGAAACAGGACATGTAAATTGAACAGGGTAAATTATACACCTGTTACATACATCTATAGATTTAAAACGAGGAAAAGGTTTGTTACGGCACAGGCGATGTGGGCGTGGCTAAATGACGCTGATGTGAAACGGAATCAGAGATTCATCGTGTTTTATCTGTAAGTTTTACCGTCAAATCTTTCCATTCAACATGTTTCTATTATTTATACAGTAATATTCTTATAGGAAAGCTTTTTTAACAAGATTGAAGCCTTTTATGCTTTTGAAGACGTTCGCGGAAGTATTTCTTCCCGTGATGCATTGCGAGATGCATAAATTAATCAGTTAAAATAAATATAAAAATTGTAAAGAAGTAAACATGAAAAATTACAGTATTGTGTTCAAAATGACGCTTTAACACTACAATTTACAATATAATGTATATATTGTAATCAAATTAAGTGAGTGAACTTTTTCATCTACCATGATCATGTGAATTGTAAAGATCTCTTGGTATAAATACAGTGTATGAAATATTAGAGTTTGGTCTGGTCGAATACGCGCTCATGCCGAAATTCACCTGCTGTGTGTGTTACCAGTAGGTGAACTAAATAAATGGAAGATTGCGTGTGTGTTCCTGACTTGGGTCTTTTTACTATTTAACGCTGACTTGCAGTAATAACTCTTTTTGTGTTAAAATATATCATTTTCAATATATAATTTAATGTTACAGCATATTTGTTTTATATTCTGTCTCTCTTAAAATAAATCTACTATAAAATTCTACTGTTAATTTCTTTGTAAGTACATTTACAAAATCTTTTAATTCTTTAACTGCGTCAGGGACGAGCATCTTGTTGACAGCGGCTTTGCAGGCAGGTAGCATTAATGTCTCTGCCACAGTGTGGGGCTTTTTTTGATTAGGCTACGAGTTCAGCTACTAGGTAGCTCACTTTGAGA
>NW_025804593.1:0-11057 GCF_014805685.1 Silurus meridionalis | reverse complement strand
GAGTCCAAACTGCACAGTGACATTAACTTTCATACACCAATAGGGACACTTAATAATCCATATCCTTCTCTCTCTCTCTCTCTCTCTCTCAGTCGAGTTAAACATGCTCCTGAGGTTCCAGTGACCACTGTTCCTGCCCCTCTCCTCCGTGGATCTTCACACTTCTGTGCAGCTTGGGACGGTATCTCATCAACACCTTGGGTGGTTCCATGTAATTCGGAGTAGAACGGTGCTTTTAAAGACGGATTGGACTGTAGTTGGTTTTGGCGGTCTGCTGCACTGACTCGGGAGTGCAGTTTGCTTCTGATCGTCATCACTGTACACCGCAACTTTGTATATCTGCTTCAAATGGACATTTGGTGCAACCCAGATGAGGACGGGTTCCCTCTTGAGTCTGGTTCCTCTCAAGGTTTCTTCCTTATGCCATCTCGGGGAGTTTTTCCTTGCCACAGTTGCTCATCAGGGACAAACTTACTTATAAAGAACATATTTACGTTTAATCACCACATCATCTGTGTAAAGCTGCTTTGAGACAATGTTCATTGTTAAAAGCGCTATACAAATAAAAATGAATTGAATTTAATTGAGATCAGTAATTATAGTATAACTGATGTTAATACAATGTCGTATTCTGATCAAACGAATTGCACCCTTGTCAGGAAAGTAAAGAACAGATAATGGATCTATGTGCTGAATTGGGTCCAGTAGTACAGAGGGAAACACACCAGAACCATGCCATCCCCGTCCAAATACAGGTCCTCACCACTCTGGGGTTAATGACAACAGGTTGTTTCTAGTGGGAAATGGCAGACAGGGTCTGCTATAGGTCTGGTATCTGCCCTGAGTGTCATAATGCCTGTCATTTTGGATGTTATTATTAAGGTGGGTAGTCGATACATCAGGTTTTCCTTCACTGTGGCACACTGACCTGCTTCAGCACATGATTCCTTTATCCTGACACATAGCAGTGTAGGGAACAGACTACAGGCAGCTGCAGGACGTGATGACTGGCTTCTTGGTGACTTTAACAACATGTAGAAATTGTAAACATTGTCCTGATGTAGTCTATAATATGACAGGTGACAGAGGCTTCACCCCTCAGACACTTCTCTCCTCCTGAAATGCAGATGTGGAGCTCTGGATGTCTCAGGTGGAAGACTTCTATACCACCCGGAAAAAGTGTGTAAGATTATCAGGGTGTGTGGTGTTTTGCACAATGTGGCACTGAGGACCAGTTTCCTCTCCTCCTGACCTCCCTCCCCTCAGCATTATGACCCCGAGCCACAGCCCCTGCCCCACAAGAGCGATATATAAACTAAGTGGAAAAATCCATGAGGAGGTCATACAGCGTTTGTAAGGAAGACAAAAATCATGGTTGTTAATAGTGTTTATTGTGACTCTTTGTAGAAAAAGATTAAAATCAAGATTTAAAAAAGATTAAAAAGTTTTGAAAAGACAGAAATAAAAATGATTAAAAGGCAGACGATCTACAAGATACAATAGTTTTACACTCAGCTTTATACTATTGACTATAAGTGTAAAACTATCATAAATAGCCAAAGAGATACAGAAAGAGGAAAAGGCATGTTCAGACTCTCTGTTTCTCTTGTCGCTCTTTTTTCTATTTCTCCTTTTCTTTTGAATGTTTTCTTGTCTCAGCTGAGCAACAATTTCCTCCCATCGCTCTCGGACTCTCATATAATGATCTGTTTTATTCTCTGAAGTCTTCTTTTCTTCCTCACAGAGATTCTGGGTATCCTGGAGCCCCTGTTGGTCTGAAGCTGTAAGTTGTTCCTCTCCTCTATGTCAAGTTTAGTTTTCTCTTTCATCCTCTTGTTTTCCTCAAAATCCAACGTGGGCTCAAACTGAGCAACACGTTCCTCCAGTCGCTCTTTCTCTCTGATCAAATGATCTCTCTCCTGCTCTGCACTATTTTTATTTTCTCACAGTGATTCTGAGTATCCTGGAGCTCCATGGTGGTCTGTTCTAAAGTGACCTCAAGCTGAGCAACATGTTCCTCCACTTTCTTTTGTTCTCTTGTCCAGCTCTCTCTCACAGTCTACAGTTTTCTCAGTTCCTTATGGATTTTCAGGAAGACTGAGCTCCATGGTGGTCTGCTCCAAAATAAACTCAAGCTGAGCAACACGTTCCTCCAGTTGTTTTTGTTCTCTTGCCCAGCTCTGGCTTCTCTCAGTTATGTCCTGTTCCTGCTGCTTTCGCTCAGAAGCCAAAGTAGCCTCCAGCTTTTGCACCGTCTGTAGCAGAATGGCTTTCTTCTTTCTCTTCTGTTATCTTCTCTATCATTAGAAGAGAAATGCATCCAAGTCTTTCTCTACTTTCTCCATGTGTTCCAGCTTCTCCTTCATTTCAGCAATCTGCTTAGTTTTCTTTGTTCTTCTGCTTTGAAAAAATTCTCTTAACCTTCTGAAGAGCTCCATGTTTATGCCTCTTTACTCACAAGCAAAAACCTTGGAAATGAGAGAAACAGAGACGCATTCCCAATTATAGACGTTGCCTTACTGTGACGTCACAGGCAGATGCCCGCCCTCCGTCTGTGACGTAACCCGTCTCTCTTTAACCTGACACTATGCATGCGCACATTACAGAGGTAAAGAGCGGATAAAATATCATGTCTTCACAGCTTTTCTGTTGTTCCTGAGAGAAGAGCGATATTACAGTCATAAATAAGATAAAAAACGGCTGTAAACTGTGTATAAAGCGAGTGAATCCGAGTTGAGAACCGGAAGTTGACCGGAGTGACTCTATGAATGTTGCAGAATCATAAATGACCAGTAGGTGGCAGTGTGATGTGTATTAGAGCTCACTGTCACAGCAGGTCATTAGAAGTAGTGGAGCTCTAATGACGTCATTAATAGCGAGGACAAGACACACAGCAGTTTGGGATTCTTTTATTGACTTTATTGATTAATTGATTTGGAGTATGATTGTGTTTCTGATCAAAGTAAGTTCATGTGTATGGAGTAAAAACAACCTGTACATTTCTCACTTCCAGACAGTATTATGAGATGTTCATCTGCTGGAAGTTCATGTTTAATGCTGCATGTTTTATAGGATTTATGAGCTGGAATAAATGTCCAAAAACCTCAATTCAACACTGAGTGATTTTTGTAGTTTGGTAGATATTAGATCTTTTGATGTATTATTCTTTTTTAAATATCTGTGTTTTAAATACACATTTATAAATAGCAAGGCTTTTACTGGGTAATAAATTAAAAACATAAAGTCATAATTTACTGAAATGAAATTGAAAACATCAAAATACAACAAAAAATAAATAAAAATGACTATCAATATGTTTAAAACTAGAATAAATCTGGTTCAGACAGTTAAATACAGTGCAGTATTACAGCCTTATTTTAAATTAATTTTATAAACACAGTTTGTCATTATAATATAATAATAATAATAATAATAATAATAATATATTATATTATATAATAATACTTTATTGCAATAGGGTGCTTTAGTACCTAAAGGTCTACATTTAAACATACTTTTATATTCTAAAATTATACATTTTTATGATTATTATTATATGAAGATTTCCACATTTATATGATTTATCCTACAGATTAATCACTATAAAGAAAATAGAAACATACACAAGAATGTTATTAACAACTTGTACACTGTACTGCACGATCCATGTGGAATATAATGTGATATAATAATGAATATTGTGAATGTAAACAAACATTCAGCAGTAGTTGAAAAAAATCAGGTCAGTCTCTGAGCATAAGCACTGAATCACTTGGAATTTACTCGCTCAATAATAAAAACTCTTTGCTATAGTTGTGAGGTGACTGATACACAAAGCCATGGAGCAGTTGGACACTGGGGAGACAATCAGATGAATGAAAGTAGAAAATGTGATAAAACCCTAAAGTTTATTGTGAGATTTGAGTCGTGATCGTTCAGATGCACAGTGTAGCAGCAATGACACAAACTTCACTTCACAACAAGAGCAAAAATACATGAATGAAAAAAAATGAATGAAGTTAAAATTCAACAAATGGAAAAAAATCCAATGTTATTTAAACTTTGGAGAAAAATCTTATATTCTGTTATTCAATTCTCTCATACTGACCACTGGATGTTCTACAGGCACCTCATGGTAAAGACTCTCTGATGACAGGAGACTCCACCATGATGCCGAGGCGATAAGAAGATCAGTAACATCCTGACACTGAGTTACAGTACAGTGGTCAGGGTCATACAGAGGTTTTCCAAGACGTGTTCCACTCAGAACAGACCTCACAAGGGTCCATCAAAGAAGTCGAGTCCTCGTGCTGCGTCAGGTGCAGAAGCTGCTTCAGAAAACAGACACAAGTGCTGCAGCATCGCTTTAATCACTTCTTATTTCAAGAAATCTTACCAAGTGTAATTATTTTACTGCACTGGCAAATCATTTGACTTGTTTCTAGTCTGTAGAGTTTCTTCTTAAATCATGCTTTTATTTCTTTATTTTGACGGATATTTTTGCAGTGGACGCGTCATAATGTGTGCTGTGTGTTTTATCCTGACCACGAGCACCATAGAGTGAATAAAAATGTATTAATATTCTTCATTCATACAATTCGTACAAGATGATTCATACAAATCAATACAATTCATTTTAGAATTGTATTAATAGTGTAAAGAGTAAAGTTTGAAGTCATCGAGGATGTAACACGACTTTAAAAAAGAGCTGGAATAAATAGAGTGAGAACAGCCGCTGCACAGACTCCAGATCACACACTCTCATACAGTATTAGAAAAGCACTTGTATTCCTCTCAACCGAGAACAGAAAGCTGAGGGTACATTGGGAACAAGTTTCCCAAAACTGTATAGTTGCAATCTGGAAAACATATTGCCTGAATCATTATTTCTGCTCATTTATGCTGTGCAGATGATTGTGTGGATCCATAGGGTAGTGGTCGTCACATCTGCTTTACACACAGAAGGTCCTTCCAGTGGAACCATGCAGGTTGCAAACATGAGTGAGGTTTATATATTACTCACAAATTGTTACTCAATCCTGGAAATAAATAAACAGTTTTGCATGTTTCTGCATTGTGGTTGAAACAGAAATGGAGGAAAAGCATTCCAAAATTAGAATCAGAGACTCAAGGGCATGGCTCCACTGGGGCTCGAACCCAGGACCTTCTACGTGTAAAGCAGACGTGATAACCACTACACTATGGAACCTGCTGCTGAGAAGTTTGATGTCCAATGTGCATAAATGAAACATATCTCTCAAAATCTAACTGGAAAAATATAAATTAAACTTAGAAAATTCACTGACTCAAATGTCACAATCATCTCCACTGTTTTGGGCATGAGCTTTATGAGAGTCTCCTCACTGTTCACATAAGGCTACATAACCCCTACAGAGACTGCAGGAGTTCATGTCTCATAGACTTTTTCTCTGCTTCGATCTTGTCCAAAATCACAGACAAAAAACGTCTCTGCTAAAGACTAAATAAGACGAAAGAAAAGGATCATCAATATCCAACTAAATCACACATGTCCTCAAATCATGTATATAAAACAAATATTAAGGAGTTAAGACTTGACTGTAGACCAGGTTTAGGAAAACTATTAGACTTTGTTTAAACCAAAACCTGAAGTAAACGTTTTTACACCACAAACCATATCTACTGTTCATTTTAAGAACATCAGGGCACTGAATTCACTTTTACAAATGAGAAAACTCAAATCCACAGCTACACAATAAAGTGGTTTGAATTTTGTGCACACTAAATAAAACAGAAGATAATAACTGACCTTGTTTACACAAAACACAGATGTGACCGATTTTTCCTCATCTGTCAGACCAGGAAGTTTACAACTCCCTTTAAGTAGTGCAGAAACCCAGTTAGTAGATAATAAATCATAACTGGCATCATGAAGAGTTTCAATGCACAAGCGATGAGGATTGTGTTTTGTTGTGTTTGTGCTGTGCAGCATCGATTCCAGGTCTTTTAGCAGTCGTGGGTTGTGACGTGTCTGATGCAGTTCTTCATGGGTTCTGCATATAAAATAAATAAATAAATAAATAATAGAACAAAGCTGCATGTTTTATTACTGCATAATGAATACAGTCTACAATCTGATCATTTCTGTACATGTTAAAGGTGTGTTGTGTAAAATAATTTACTAAATGAAATGAAAGCTGCTCAGATCACACTAATGATATTATATGTTTATTTGATAAAAGCGTATCATGCAGTAATAATGTGCTTGTATCGTCTTACACACTGAAGACATAAACATCAACACTATAGATACCTTTAAGTGCCAGAAGCTGGTTTTCAACACTTTCATTCCTGTGGAAAAGAAAAATTCTTTATGGTTATGAATAACAATATTTTTATGTTTATGTAGAGAATCCATCATGCAATACTCTGTGTACCGTGTTTCTATATAAATTATGTACTTGAATAAAGTACTGGGTTAAAAGTCACATGTATTATGTATGTATATTTAACATTTTATGAAGATATCATTAAAATGTAAATTCCAAAAACATTTATCTGAGAATATTTCTGGTCCTTTTCTCCCTCACAGATGTAAAATAGACTCAGATTTTCCATCCACATGCAGATCACCAGGTCGCTGTCGTCATTCCACGCAAGAATATTTTCCTCATCCGTGATCCTTCATGAAATCTTTAATAAAACAACTTTTTTTTACTGTACACTTTTTCTTTTCTTTTTTATTTCTTGTAAACAAAGCTCAGTTATCACGAGCTGGAAAGAGCTGCATTCCACTTCCTGCCAGGTGCGTCACAGTGCACGTCACGCGCTCTTTCACCACTAAGAGCTTCTAAAGATGAATAACTAAGAACTCACCCACAGGGAATAAAACCTCCATGTGTCGTTAAAATCCTGCACTCATTGGTTACATTTTCTATGGAACATGTTGTTTCCACACTGCTTCTGGCTGAAAATAAAAGACTGGAAATGAAAGGTGGTGCAAAGCAAAACGTCACCACAAACACCTGCAGAGTTCAGTTGTATCACTGATAAGATTCTACCTGTCTTTGTCTTTTTTTAGTGGTTACTCTCATTTGTTTTTTAACACTATATTCTACCAGAAATATTTATTTTTTACCACCAAGATGTCGTTCTTTATGCGACAGTTACTCTAAAACTGCTACAAAAAAAAACAAACAAAAGACAAAAAATGCTCTATGGTATGTTGTTCAGTGGAACCTTATCTTTCCAAATAAACAAGAATTTGCAGCAATTGTGCGTTTGGATGCGTTTGTGACTCGTTATTACAATTATAGTGTAAGTACTGTTTTTTTATGCATGTTGTTTGTGTGTTGTTAGGCGAGGTACGGAGGCAGAAGCCGGAGTAACGGCAAACATAAACTTTATTCAGCAAAAGGCAGAGCCAACACAAAATACCCGTGCAGATCGGGATAATCCAGCAAACGGCAGTTCATAGATAACATCCACGGTGCGTTAAGGAGGAAGCGCGGCACGGGGGGAAGCGACGGGGAAGCGTCGGTAGTCCGAGGTGCGCTGAAGCCAAACGCTGTGGAGTGAGCGAGGAGTCCGGGCGAAGAAGGCATGCAGCGGGAGAAGCACAAACGCGAACACACACCAGCATGAACCTACACGACCACGCATGAATGTACAATAACGGACAGGGAGTGTAGGTGAGTGCGCCGGTTTATATGGGAGGCAGGAATGAGTGGATGATGCGCTTCAGCTGTGCGTGATTTGCGCTGCACGATTGGGAGTGCGCAGAGGCAAAGGCAGCCTCTGAAGGAGGCGTGGCAGGTGGATTCCTGACACCTGTATTGTTTACACAAATTTAGGAAATACATTCGTTCTAAGCGTTCTATTGAAAAACAGTGATGCTTGAGGCTTAGACCTTTAGAATGATATATAATTTATCATGATAACTTATACCCCTTTTCATTTAATCTATTGTTAACTTACTCCAGCAAACAGTGGTCACTTCAGGTGGCTGCTTTTGAACTGTAGGCTCCGCCTCCTCTGGTCAGGCTCTTGCTCTTCATTGGTCCGTTTTTCCCCAGTCCTCCATTACAATTACCAGGTGACTCCACCTACATATAGTAGAGAGCTGAAGACAGAGCCAACACAAGGAGGGGGGAGTAGAAGAAAACAGCACAGACACGTAACAGCGGCGTCCTGGTGCGTGTTAAAAATAAACACTCCGTTACCGTTACCATATGATGCGTTACCTGCTACTTTTTAAATGAATGAATTTGGGCTGAAGTGTAGACTACAGTCTGACCTGTTTACAGCAGCGACGCATTGTAGGATTGGAGGATGAACCACTGTAAACACGAAGAAGACGCACTGTGGGCGTGTCTCCGTTTATTTAGGTCTGTGCGGCAGTAATGGCGGGCGAGGCAGAGCAAGACGAGTTTCTCAAAGTGGAAATATGCTCATTATTTCACTTTAGTTGAGTATAAAGACAAAAACTTTTTAGTCTAATGTAAGCTGTGTCTTTCTGGTTCGAAGGTCGTATCTTCTAGCAACACCTTCAGAAGCTCCATGCCTGAGGAGCTAGAAGCTAGAAGCTAACCGGTGTTCTGTTCTACATTATTGATAGTTTTCATACTTCAGCTGTGAAAGGAACATGTTTAAGAGCTCAACACAACAGCTTTTATGATGCAGAAGACACTTTAGTTTTTTTTTTAAGTCAGTTTTGTGTTTGTAGACCATAACGCGTGAAAGGGCATTAATGGGAACATTAAAGAAGGTTCTTTTAAGGGTAATAATCAGTTAGTAATAAATAGAGTAGAATAGGGTCTGACTAATGTTATGAGTGTGTAGGAGAAACAAAAACAAGGCAGGCTTAAGCATGTTTATTGGGAAAGAAGAGTTTGTGGGCCATTGCTGCTGCAGAAGACATGGGTGAGCAATCAGGATCAGACTCAGGGAAGATATGGGAGGATAATAATAATGATCAGGTGAGAGAGAACGGAAGTAGGAGAATAATCAGTAGGGGACCAACATGAAGGATAAGGAGGAGATGGTAGAGTTGATGCAGGAATGAGAGAGTCGTCATAGTCTTCATTGTTGGTCTGTGTCACCTGATGATAAACAGCAGGAAGGTCAGACGAGGTCTGTGTGCCCATATCACGTGTAAAAGTATTCTTCACGGTGCGAGGAGGCAGACAGGGGTTCTCTGGAACAGCTGGAGTAGAGAGATGTTTAATAAATGGAGCAATCTCAGTGGTGAGGGAGAAGAGCTGAAATTTATGATATTGTCGGCGGAGAACGCTCCTAAGAGCTGTCCCAGAACATCTGTGAGATGGAGCTGAATAAAAGAAACCAACAGAGATACGATGTAAAAAGTGAAATCACAATAACTAAATATAAAAATGTATATGTTCATGTAGGGACAAAATTAACAAGATTATAAATCAGGGGTCATCAACCTTTTTGACAACGAGAGCTACTTCTTGGGTATCGACTAATGTGAAGAGCTACCAGTTTGATACACACTTTTGAGATAAAAAAGAATGTGCTCAGTTAATCTTTAATTATGTTATTATTAATAATTAATGATATTTATCTATATCAGGGTGTCAAACTTAATTGCACAGGGGGCCAAACCTCAAAGCACACTTTAGGTTGCGGGCCGAACAGGATAAACATTTATTGAACACAATAAAACAATGTTTTTTGAACATAAATATTAATAAAAACAGACAGGAAAATTATTCCAGAATAAATCAAATTAAACTTTAAATAACTTCAAATATTTTGCTCTCCATAAAAATATATCATCAAAAAGATCATTCTGAGAAATCAAGAGCAATTGGAGAAACATGAAGCTCAGCTGAGGGCACTTTGGGTTCTGACTATGAGAAACAGCAGAAACAGAAAGCTGAACCTCTACAAGCCCAAAGAGTCGCAGAAAATCTCTGAGGAAACAAAGATTCTTAGGTGAGGGAAGAGAAATGAGGATGGAAACCCGAGAGTGACTGGAGGAAGCTGTACAGCTGTTCAGCAATATGACTTCAGCACTAGAGAAAGAAAACCAGAGAAAGAAAAAGAGGAGATCAAGCTGGACATGTCCTACATATAATAAAGTACACAAATATCAGTGATTATTGTAACTCAATATATTTTTATTCCTTCAAAATAAATAAATATCTTAAATATTGTGTGTGTTTTGTTTTTATTATTAAATTATTATTGTACATCATTTAAATTTAACTAAGAATTAAAATCCACATGATAAAATGTTGGAAAAACGGGACAAAAGTAAATGATATTAAAATAAAAGGTTCTGTTTAAACCCAATTTTACATGAACAGAAGTTAAAGTAATAAAATAAACAGTTATTGAACAGTATTCACAGCATCAGTTTAAATATTAAATCACAATAACACAGAGATTAAATCAGTTTACAATACATGAGTTCTTCATGGGTTCATCTGATGCACACAATACTATAAAGTTTAGTTCCAATGCAGCCTCATAACATCATAGTTCAAGTATAACTTTTGACAACTGCAGTTAGTAGAAAAACATCAGAAAGAACTATTTAATAGATTCATTTTAATAATTCAGTCCATTCAGTTTGGTCAATTCAGTTCAAAATGATTCGGTTTGGTGATTTTGACTCCTTAGATTTAGTTCAAGTGACTCGGTTCAAGAGAGTTCAGTTCAATCACTTCTAAAACAATGGGGTTCAGGAGAGTCGCTTCACCGTTTCAGCTCGACTGAGTCTGAATCCATAGATAGTTCCTGAAATTTCCTTTCAGCAGTCTCTCAAAAAACACAAAATTTTAATCAGCTTCATTTAACTTCTGTTTCATTTAATTATATCACAAACATTTAGCTTAAAAATTTAACATGAACCCCCTGTATGTTAAACAGTAAACAGTTTAAGTTTTAGACAGTTTAATATTATCAAGAAAAATATCTTGCTTTGTAAAAGATCATCACATATAACTAGACAACAAAACACCACTAGAGGGCAGTGTGAGACTGACATCTGACAACCAACTGCAGTTATTATTATTATTATTATTATTATTATTATTATTATTATTATT
>NW_025804592.1:0-11066 GCF_014805685.1 Silurus meridionalis | reverse complement strand
ACAGGATTATAATAATGTACACATTCTGCTATCATTTTCTCAATAGTTCTTAAAACCACACCAGTCTTTAAACCATTCCAATTACTTTTTGCTTTCCAGTTTCTCAGTATCAGACCAAGCGACATCCTTTTTACTTCCAGACAAAGTGTGTTGATGGATTGACAGTTTACACCTTAAATTAATAGAGAAATATTGAAATGGGATTTAAGTTGACATTAAAATGTTTTAAGGATACACAATGCAAAAGAGACCATTATTGTTCTAACAATTACAATTTAATATAATTTTCTTGATGTGAGACATCAAACTCTGAACCTTCTTCACTGAAGTCCCTGAGCTCCTCTACTTCTGTTGGATTTCACTGAGACACTTTTTGTGTTATTCAGTGATGATCAGAAATCTTCATGTAGTTCTGAGTGTTACAGTGACACACAGTGATGGACTAAAAAGACATGATATCTAATGAGTAAAGAGCAGTTATGGACTTGACAGCATGAAACACAGCTGGAGTCTTACAGTAAGTGTTTTCTCTTCATGGTTATTCCTCTGTGAATCTTTTGACATCTCTAGTGGGCGTGTCATGCAACCCAAATCCTGCATTTGAACCATTTATATTGATACATTCAGCTCGACAACACAGCAGCAGTTTCTGTTCATTTCCAGCAACAGGAATTGTGTTCATTCTTTGAGATGGGACCAGGCAGAGTTTTGAGTTACTTTACTTTAGCAATGTTTATTCAATGTTAGTATTATTATTTATTTCATATAATTGATCAAAGCCTCAAAAATGATTCAGGAGTTAATTCATGATGATGCACATAACTGGGATACTGTAAGTGGCTAAGCCCTATTCTTCACAGAATGAGAGGTCCAACAAGCCTCCATGGGGTTTCCCCATTCAAATTATTATATGACCATAAACCCCATGGAATGCTGGACATCATGCTTACAAATTGACGTAATGTTATCATCTTTGCATCTCATTCTTCATCATGGACCACTGCTTACAGCTCCTGCTTGTTTAAAAGTTTGCCAATCACAATCAATATTTCCAGTCCAATTCACAGTGACAGGTGGTTTTCCTCTTTCCGTATAGAATATTGGTGAACATCACCATCTCTTTTATTACGTTTCAGGTCTGCACATGCAACAACTGATCTCCCCGCAACAACAATTCTGGATAAGATCCTCTACACCGCTTGCTGATAAATGTGCCGTTACTGACACCTAGTGGTTAGAATAAAAACACTATCCAATAATCTCATCATGACGCAAGATTTAATTAATAATATTCTTACAGCAACTAAAACAATTTAAGATTCTCTTTTCATTTTCAGTGTTAACACTATCATGCACTTTGAATTAATAAGTTTAAAAAACAAACAAACAAAACACACACATACATACATGTATATATATATATATATATATATATATATATATATATATATATATATATATATATATATATATATATAACATACATACATACTCAGACATATATTTATTTATTATTAAATATATTATGCTTATAATTGCACATCAGTACTGACACAACAGGATCACAGACAATACCAGAAATTGTTTACCATGTATTGTTTCTATTTTGGTCATTATACAAAAGATTTTGCAGTAACATATCGAAATGCGTTTCCATCTTTTCCGCTCATCATAACAATACAATCAAGTTTACCTCTAATAAAGAGATTTTAACACACACACACACACACACACACACACACACACACACACATAATTCTGCACTCCTGTATATATGAGAGAAAGATGCATCATACCTGCATGAGACTCCATAAAGATGAAGAGCATCGGCAGAGTCACACATACATCTCTGAAAAATATTTTATCATTAAACCACAATTTACCATTTAGCACGTTATTATTGTAAGCAAATCACAAAGTACTCACTCGCTTAAAGGTGTAGATTTACTCAGTAAAAAGACGCGTTACTTTAAAAGTGAAACCAAACACGCCCTTTTAGCGCTTCATCACCTGCTGCCGCAGTTCCTCATCACTGCAGTGATGTGTGGAAAAGGATGGGCTGCTCGATATCAGTCTTCAATCCGACAGTGTTACTGTATGAAAGCTCGTTTGGATGAACTGAAACAGCAGACAGTGAGGATCATCACACAGGGTGGCTCCATGGATGATCCTTTAGAGACTGGGAGAGAGCTGGAAGGCAGAGAGGTGCTGACAGGGTTCATAGTCTTGTGCTTTGCTCCTTGGCCTAATATATTTATTTAATCTGATTTACACTAAAGAAGTCTGGAAAACATTAGAATTATTACAAAAGATTTTAATGGAGCTTGACACTGGCAAACTTTCTCCAAATATTCACTCTTTAAAGAACAAGCTTGCTTGTTTAAGTAAAGAATTTCAGTGTTATTGATTTGACTGGTATATTCCAATAACATAAAATATGTTAGAAAAAGGCATTTCTCACTCAAATTTCTCAATTTCTCACTATTGTTTTTTATTCTTAGGAAGTCTGTTGCATGTTCCAATAAAAAAACTGAAGAAATGTTGATTTTTTTTTTAAAAAAAGGTTGCAAAGGTTGAGAAAAAAATTTTTAAATCCTTCTTAAAAATGCTGTTTTGTACTAATACATTGAATGTTTTATGTTCTGGAGCAGTGCAGTAGGCAAACTATTTTTATTAAGTAATTCTAAGCCTACATTACATTTATTAATATTATCATACTTAAAGTTTGAATCTTAAATTGTTACACTTCTATATATCAATGTTTGCATTTTATATACTTTATACTAAAAGTGTAAGAAATTATTGTTTTCTTTGTTTTAGCTAAAACCTAAGGTTTTTCCGAGTTTACTTTTTGTTTTACTTTCACTTTTCACACCTCATTATTTAAATAGAAATATGTTATGTAATTCTTATAGTCAAGGAGGCTTGAATGTGCTTAATTTTTTTCTTCTAATGCAGTTTTCAAGTTGAACTGGATTAAACATTATATTAAACATGAGATAAGATATTGTACATAATTCCTTATCTTATTATCATTAATACTTTTTTTTCTTTTTTAAATTGGGGGTTTAGAGTTCCTTTTGAAATGTAATTTTAAAGTCAATAAACTACCCATTCTGTTATCTTATTTTCATAGACAGGTTTTTATACTGGATACTTATATACAAACATAACATAATTTGTCTGCACTGTTTGCACTAGGTTGCATTCGATGCATTTTATGTAGCTTTGTGTTGTGTTGTAGCACAGTCAAAACAAGATCACACACAAAACTCAGGTTCCAGATCAAGTGGCGTTAAAACCTGAAGTATTTTCTCTGAAATCAATGGCTAATGGCTCTTTCTTTTACAAGTGCTACATGCAAGTATCAAATGTAAACTGCAAAAAGTTCTTTCTTCGAGAGATCTTTGCATTCTGGCATAATGGCATAATATGTGCCTCTTGTTATTTGTAACTTGGTTCTTCTCTTGCACAGCAGCATGGAAGCGGCCGCTTCAAGTAAATCATTCTGAATATCTGAGCTCATCATCGTCGCATTTTTAGGCGGCTTTTCAAGCAAACTGAACAACTCCAAAAGAATTCCCATGTTAATGCTTCCTTGCTTTCTCTGTGACCACGCAACAGAATATCTTGCTTGCCACAAAAAAGTACAACATTAAGCACAACTTTAATATGTTCTCGATTTCTTTCCACAAAAGATGCATTTACTTTGTTGATAAGTTGATCAAACACTGTTCCTCTGCCATCTGGCTGGTGACTTTGTCAGTAAGCGGCTAGTTTTGTTTGTGAATGCAGGTGTCCTTTGCAATCCTGATGCTTCTTACATGCTTGACTTAGATGTTTCCAATCTTTAAATCCATTCTGTGTACATTTTACAATTAGCGCAGGGAAGTGCCTGCAGGATTTACAGAAAGCTGCACCACTGGCTGTGCTGTATTCAAACCAAAATCTCTGAAGAAAAACCATTGTGCTTTTCCTAATATTGTAATACTGGAAATCTCTGCAATTTTGGCTGAATTGGTGGCTCGTTCAGATCAGAAAGGTCTGGTGGTGGAGTTCCAGAATCATTTGACATTGACGCTTTTGGTTCATTAGCAGACACTTCGTGTTTAATTGATAACAATGGCGGCCTAGGCTCTATAGCAGGAGATTAAGATTCATTTGCAGACACAGGTGGTCCGGATTCAATGATAGAGCTGGTTTCTTGCTGCAGTACAAATAGTATATCCAATTTAGGCTTTTTAAAGGATTGACAAATTTATATTTGCTTCACCATTTTAAAATTAAACTCAAATGCGTGATTACTGCTATTACATCTTTACATCATAAAGCACAGTGCGAGGAAATATCTGAAATTGACTAAACATATTTAACTTTTATTTTGACAAGCGTATTTGGCAAAGTGCATTTAATTATTCTTTATGTATAAATATATAAAGTTTAATGTGATAACAGTTATAGTTGTTATTATAATTGTTAATTAAATTATTAGTTGGAAAATCACTCATTTCTGATTGGGTGGGCCACAATGAAAAGTGGGTGGGCCAAGGCCTGTCCAGGCCTTCGCCATTGCTTTGAACAGTCCATTTTAAAAGAGCCTTGGCCCACAGGACACAATGACACTTCTGAAGCATCTTCACGTATGGTTTACTTTTTGCATGATAGAGCTTTATTTGGCATTTGCAGATGGCACAGCAAATTGTGTTTACCGACATTGGTTTCTGGAAGTATTCCTGGGCCCATTTAGTAATGTCAAAGACACAATCATGCCGAAGATGTTGGGCATCCAACAAAGGTTCTCCGGCCTTGTCCCTTACACACCGAGATTTCTCCGGTCTCTCTAAATCTTTTGATAATGTTATGTTCTGTAGATGTTGAAATTTGCAGGAACACTGTTTTTAAAGTATTCCACAATCTATTTGTGCACTTGTTCACAGATTTTAGAGCCTCTGCCTATCTTCACTTCTGAGAGACTCTGCCTCTCTAAGACATCCCTTTTATAGCTAATCATGTTACAGTCCTGATGTCAATTAACTTCATTATTTGCTAGATGTTCTTCCAGCTGAATATTTTCAAAACGTTTTGCCTTTTTCAGCCCTTTGTTGCCCGTGCCAACTTTTTTAAAACTTGTAGCAAGTATCAATTTTTTGATGAGCTCATTTTGTGCATTAAAGTGTACAATTTCTCAGATTATACATTTGTTATATTCTCCATGTTCTATTATGAATCAAATATTGGCTAATGTGATTTGAAAGTCTTTTAGTTTTCATTTTATAAAAAAAAAAATAATAAAAAAAAAACATTTCCGGAATTCGGGTTGTATACTTTCTCTTCAATATTGATCGTTTTAATATTTCTGGCACCAAATGATGGTAATAAGAGGAGGATTCATTCAGGCAGGTCACCACTGAAGGCTTAGATATGAAATGCTCTGCCTGCCATTGTTCTTTATAATAGACACTTTAAGAACAAAAAAAATAAAGGTAAAATAAAGGGCATGTTTGATGAGGTGACTGCCAATTTTGAACATAACACTCAAGCACAACACTCTTCAACATGCAACTGAAGCTCTGGACAAATCTGTAGAAATGCCATGTCTTGATTTGCAGGAAACTTGTCCAGTCTCTCAGACAGGGGTCCATGGCAGCTTGTTGTACTGATATGTAAATACCATCTTCTTCTTCTTCTTTCGGCTGCTCCTATTAGGGGTCGCCACAGTGAATCGTCCGTCTCCATGCTACTCTGACCTTTACATCTGCCTCTTTTAAACCAACTACATGCATGTCTTCCTTCACCACATCCATAAACCTCCTTCTTGGCCTTCCTCTTTTCCTCCTTCTTGGTAGCTCCATCCTCAGCATTCTCCTAGCCATATAACCCATGTCGCTCCTCTGCACATGTCCACATCATCCCATTTGGGCCTCTCTCACTTTGTCCCGAAAACATCCTGCACTGTACCTCTAATAAACTTGTTTCTAATTCTGTCCATCCTCGTCACTCCCAATGAAAATCTCAGCATCTTCAGCTCTGCTACCTCCAGCTTCACCTCCTGTCTTTTAGTCAATGCCACCGTCTCTAAACCATACAACATCGCAGGTCTCACCACAGTCCTATAAACTTTCCCTTTCACTCTTGCAGATAATCTTCTATCACAAATCACTCCTGCTATCACTCTTCTCCACCCACTCCACCCTGCCTGCACACTTTTCTTTACTTCTCTAACACACTCTCCATTACTCACTGTTGACCCCTAAGTCAGTTTAGATACCTAAACTCCTCCACCTTCACCACCTCTTCTCCTGCAACCGCACCACTCCACTACCCTCATGTACTCTGTCTTACTCCTACTGACTTTCATTCCTCTTCTCTCCAGTGCGTACTCCACTTCTTCAGGCTCTTCTCAACCTGCTCTCTACTCTCACCCCAAATCACAATATCATCCACAAACATTATAGTCCATGGAGACTCCTGCCTGACCTCATCTGTTAACCTGTCTATTACCACTGCAAACAAGAAAGGGCTTAGAGCCGATCCTTGATGCAGTCCAACCTCCACCTTGAACCAGTCTGTTGTTCCTACTGCACATTTCACTGCTGTCACACTGTCCTCATACATGTCCTAGATATGTAAATACCATACCAACATGAAATAAGAAATCGAGACTTTATAAAACACTTTATGAACACTGTTTAACAAGATAGATGTAAAAAAAAAAAAAAAAACATTGTATGAATTACTTTAAAGGCAAATTAAATTCACTAATAATCATTTAAATATGAACTTCTTTGTAATGCTTGTGTTTATTTGATAAAAGGACATTAAAAATACTGTGCCAAAAAGTCAACTGTTTCAGTTAGATTATCTTTAGAATTTACAAACTAAACACACATTGTCTTCTATCATTAAAAATGCTAACAATAGAGATAGTTTAAAGTGACTTTTTTACTTGTTAAAGTTGAAAAGACCCAGATTTAAAACATTTTATTAGCACATTTGATTTGGTACGTTTTATGCTGGATGCCCTTCCTAACGCAACCCTACTCATTTATCCGGGTTTGAAACCGTCACTGAACAGCAAGAGTGCACTGGCTTGTGCAACCCTAATGGCTGGATTACTCTACCTTTTTAAGATATTTTTTATTTTTTATATCTGATCATGTTACTGACCTGTTACCATTTAACCTAAATAGATGCAAAACTCCTCCAGCTGTTTATTTTTTGTAGTAACACTTACTTTTCCAGATTTTTTGTTTTGTTTTCCTGTTCCAATTGAGATGTGTTGCAGCCATCAATTCAATATTAACCCCCACAATTTTCCAAAATGAAACACCGTTTAAAATCAGATAATAAATAAAAATGGAAATATTGTAAGTTATATATTCTTTCTGTTCGCCCGGTACCAATTGACCACGGTGCGGTGCGGTCTGCATGAACGGGGATGGGGACCCCTGATCTAATGTACATACCATACCAGTAACTTTATGTTTGATAGGTTTATATACATAGCTTTTTAGCATTAGCACATAAGCTAAAATACTTTGTGTCATCTCTTAGTTTGAGGCAAGTTTGCTGCTTTTCTTTATATGTTACATGTAAAATTATGTTACATGCATGCGCACTCGTAGCCCAGACAGTGTGGGCTGACAAACTCCGCAGGGCACAGCGCGTTGTGAAGAATAAATGCGTTTACAACCTGCTTTATACTCTCCTTCAATCCTTTTATGATAATGTTTAATTACTAACCTTGGTTGTTATGCTGCTTTATTTTCAATATTTTTGATTATAGTTTATGAGAATTATGTTTGCTTATAGCTGTCACTATTTCCATTTTTATAGAGAACCACAACCTTATTCAGATACAACCAGCTGCACCATCTGATAATGATCCTGCATAACTATTCGCTGTATTCAATTGGTTACAAATAAATGGGATATTACCTGTAAGCAAGTGTTTCTTTGTTTTGTCTCTGTCAGCTTCTGGTGTTTCAGGATCCTGAGTCAGCAAACTATTACATATGGGTAAAGAGCTACTTAAAGGCAAGCATCCTTCTGTCTTCTGCACTCATCCTCTGTCTACTGTTCTTACCCCTCCTCTTTCCTCTTTCTCCTCTTCCTATTGCCTGTCCTCTGACTTTCTATCTCCTCCTCACTTTCTCACTCCTTCTCTATTACTCCTCTTCCTTTTTCGTCTATTAATATGTGAGGACAATTAAGTAACCTGGACATGTTTTGTTTTGTCTGTTAGTAATCCTGTGTACATTGGTTTAATTGTGTAAAAGGTCATTTTGATCTTAATGTGGTTGTCAGAGATAACTCCAATTCCCATTTCCATTATCATTAGTGAGCATATAGAAATTCAATCAGTTTCATTGCAAATTAACAAGACATTTATCTACACACTTTGTTTTCTGGTTTTGATTTTGCTTCTCGTTTTGCTCTGTTTATTGTTGTTCACCAATACCTGGACCTTAGCCTGGATTACTGACATGACTGTTATTTTGTTTGTGTTTTAGAGAAATGCATTGGCAGGCGGTCAGGGTGAGCAAAGCCTTCTCTGCTGGCCTAAACACTATCAGAAGCACTGACCAACATTTACAACCTAAATTCTAATATTTGTTCCATGAAATTGCATTAATTTATTTCCAACAGTTTATTCTCTTCTTTATTTCCAATCAGATTTCAGCTTCTATGTGCAATCATGTCAATTTAATCTGCCCAGGGCCTTCAGATTCAGTAGTGCTGGCCTATTTACCGTAGTCGCTATAAGAAATTAGTCTGTTTCTTTAACTAATCAGCTTTTAATTTCACCTCACAAGGCCAGCTAACTGGCCCAGAATAGCATTAGCATTTTCCCATACTTTGATTGGGTGGTTAGAGGGAAACCGTTGCAGTCAAGTTCGACTGGCAAAACACATCTGTAAGCACTCTGCACACATTAATACATCAGAGTTTGAATTATGCCTACAGAGGAAGAGAAATTGATTTTGTTTTGGACATAAAATCCATTTCCAAGAAAAGCTAGACATTGTGAGGAGAAGTCGGATAATAATAATCTTTATGTTCTTGTCATGTAATTAGACAAATATTGTTTCTGAGCTGCTCCAGATGATGTAGGTGTCACAGTTGCAGTTGTAGTTTAGAGGTTTGGAGTTGTCTTAACTGGGTTTCTTGCTTTAGTGAAAATGGCTTTCACCCTCCATATGTGAAATGCATCTCTCTCTCTCTCTCTCTTTAATGCCACGCTTTGGTTATATTACGTTTTTGGATTCTATAACTGCAATGTGATAGTGGTCGTATGCACGGCAAGCCACTGGAGAAAAGGGAAACACGTTTGTGATGTGTAAATAATCAGAATGCTCTATCAAAATAGGTTTTTTTGTATCATAAGCATTAATGACAAACATTGGGAATTTCTATATACTGGATGTAATTAAAACCACTATAAGCTAAATAAAAAAAAATGCTGTCAAATGCTTTTGAGGATTTTGACCTCAGTTTGCAGAAAAGTTGTATATAGTGTATATTATTGCTGCTTTTCCATTTCTTTCTTCAATTCTTGCTTTGTTGCTTGTTTTGTTGTAGAAAGGACTCAAAATCACGGGATTTGCCTCCAGAAGATGACAGCCTTTATTATCACTCAACAAAAGCCGTAGTTGGTCCATGAGCAACTCCTCTCCAGTCACAATCCAGCTATATTTATACCTAGACCACAAATGCATGCCCATACATCCCACTTCTCCATCCATACATTGTGCACCCAACATGTGTGTCTAATTTGGCCCTCCTTATACATACAATGGTGGTGCTCAAATGTCTAGGTACAGACACACATATAACAAACTATACTATTTCATGCATAGATACCACACGTCACATTCCTGTACGCACACACATCAGAAGAACATTTTAATATAAATTACATACACATGTTAAATATGGATATTTGATTAACTTTATTCTTCCACAGTTTCTTAGATTGACATATTTCTGAATTACATTTTCCGAAACACTTTTAAGACTGAGGACCTTTGTGACAGGATGGATTCTTGAATTCTCTAAAAAAAATTTTCTTCTCTCAACTAGTAGAAGGAATGTGAGTGTTATGAGATTATGAAGGACTTTAGGAAAATTAGGCATTTTATTCATTCATCCATAAATTTTTAATTCATTATCATAATGTGCACTTGAAGAATCCAAAGCCAGTAAATTACTTACTTTTCTGAAGACTTCTATGTTAATGCTTATATTTGTTTTTACAAATTATTTAACCAAAAAAAAAAAAAAAAAAACCTCTATAAGGATGGATAACCTTTAATAATACAATCCATTCATTCATGCTAAAAATCTAGCAGTAGAACAATGCTGGAAATATCACAATAGTCACAATTGCAACTACTGTAATAAATCAATTCTTCCTCCATAATGTGGAGGATCTATGGCTAATCTGATTATTTTTCCATAAGTCAAGTGTTTTAACCTTCATAACTTCCGCAGATTACAGATACATACACAGACACACAAACTACTAATAATTTTGATTGAGTTACAATTCCTTGAAATTCCATCAATGTTAGAGACTGTAATGTAATAAGTGGTTGTTATTTTAGTGGTGGAGAAAATGTTGTCAATGTTCAATAATAGTTCATTAAACTCAATTGAAAGAGATGGCAAGTTGCCCTTTCCGAGATACAAGTTCACTGATGCACCTGATTAAACTTCATATAACATTTACTTTCTTTCAGAGTTTCAGAGAGAAATCAGTTAAACAGCATTCAAAGATAAAAATACAGGAACTGGAGTAACATTTGTTTTTATAAAATTCTAGAAATCTTGTAATGGCTTTAATCTGCAAAAGATCTGGTAATGAGTATAATACTACACAATCTACATGTTAAACTAACCGTCAATGTGTAACTGGTACATACTGCAAGTGCTGATTATAGGCAGATAAAACACAAGTTTAAATGTTATGGAATATAAAGTGGATATGTTTTTAGGAACATAAGTGATAATCGTTGAATATGTATTCCTATCTTCTTCTTTCTACCTAGGACTGAATTATGGAT
>NW_025804591.1:0-11089 GCF_014805685.1 Silurus meridionalis | reverse complement strand
AATACAAAATAAAAAACTTTAGTGCAGAACCGGCATAACAGTCATAAATATAGAACCGAAGTTCGTCCTTACAAACAAAATTCCACCGAGTGGCTCTGCATCACCTTGAAAAAAACATATATTTGTGTTTGAGTTTAGGAAGGAGAAACATGAAATAGGGCATTCTTTGAGAGCTGTGATTGAAGGAATGGGAAAAAACGTGAACAATCCTATTCTGTAAAGAGAAAAAAAGAGATCACTCGGCTCAGTCCAGAAAGTTAGTAGCTGCTTCCACAGTGTCAAATATAATTCTCTTTCCATTGTGTTAACAAAAAGTCTAGCTGGATACGTAAAGCCACGGTATACCTTTCGATCCACCTTTCTTTTGCACATGCCTCAAAAACAATCTGCACATATAAGTCAGGAAAAAGCATAACGTGGCACCACTATGGTTTACCCTTGTTTTCCTGGCAGCTCTCAAATCTACCTCTCTTACTGGGAAGCGTGGACACTGCACAATAACACTCCTCGGTGGTGCGTTGGGAGGGTGTGAAGGGGGGCTTTGTGCACTCTCTCAATCTCGATGACAGGGAAATGTGCGGGTAACTGAAGCCAAACCGGCAACATACAGTAGACTGTAAAAATGTAGTCAGAGATTAACTGCCTTCCACTTTCTCAGGACGCCCAACAATCCTCATGTATTTAACAACGACCACGGTTTTCCTGGTTGCTCCTCAGTAGCACACAAATTAACCATCTTATTGCTATGTTTACTCCCCATGTCTTCCACCGCAGAGATCCGTTGCTAGGCTGTAGTTATATGTGTCTCGGTGTCAGTGATTCATGCAGTGAAATCAGTGAATGCCTCCTTGAAGACTGCAACAGAGGAAGCAATTTTTCCACCTGTCCCTCAATACTGTCTAGCCAGGTACCCACAATGCTGATTTCACTCAAAATAAGTAGTGTCCGATTTTAGGCTAGCACTTCCCCTTCTCCATCACATGTGGCAGGGTTTTTCTTTATCTCTTTACTTTTCTGTTATCTTGTTGATGAAAAAATAGGAAAATCCTTATCCCCACCACTTTCCATCTCCTTTCACGTTTACTGCAATTAGTGATCATTAACACCCTGCCGAAATCATAGTATGAATTAGTGGTATTCTCCACCTGAGATCAAATTTGAAGAGGAAAATGTACTGTTCAAACACGTTTCTTCATCCTTGTTTTGTTATGAACATCATTATAGTCAGGACTGAAAACGAGGAAATAGAGTGTAACGATTGTGCGAGAGCTTAATAGCTGTATTTCCAGACTTTGATAGTTGATGATATGTGTCGAGTTATGTGGGAATTTTACACATCAGTATCTGCCTCTAACTCGAAAAGAGCATTAATCAACAACAGGGGACACAGGGAACAACTTCAAATCACTTTTCAGCTCTTGTATTTGGTAGTTCGTACAAGCTTACAGAGATTGTTCAATTCAGCTCAAGTAGAGTGAATTAGGTTGACAACCTTAAAGAAGGAAACACAAAACAAAAGGAAACAAAGCAAAATAAAATAAATAAAATAACGCTAATAAAAATAGGCATTTACTTATCTGTAAACAAACCTAACATAAATAAAGATTGTTCCATACAAACTGCCTCGATGTCGAACAAACTGTTCATTTGCATACTAGCTTGTTTCAGCCGTTATTTAAGCAGAGCATTAATATTCTAGGTATTCTATTTAAACAAACAAGTGGTATGTCCGCACTTTGTATTTCTTTAAGAACACAAACTATGTACCGTACATTTAGATAATTAACCAATACACAACTATTCTCCATATTGCACATTATTAAAATAAAATAACACAAAATTTTGTGGCAATGAGTCTTTAGATAGGAACTTCTTCATACCATCAGTGTCCCTGAGGTGACCATTTGCTGATGCGTTTTCCCTCTCATCGCATTTCCAAATCTCACTGCATTCTGAATCCGCGTGCGTGCACCTGCCATGCGAGTTTTTCTTCCGCGTCACTCGGCATTTTCCGACCCTTCTCGGCACTCGGTATTCTCCGTCTAATTAATTCAGGTCCGCAGTTTCGCCAATTTCTCGGATTTAAAGTCACGGTTTCGGTTCGCGTCTTAGCTTCACACCTCCCACTTGAGCTACTGGTTTTTAAACCCAAGTAGATCACACATTCACTCTTCTCTTTGTTCTCCTGATTGTTCTTCTACAGGAATCAGGATGACTAACCGTCTCACATCTCTATGAAGAATGGTTGCAGGGATCTTGCTCATTTTCTTTCCTGAGATTTTCACATGATTAGGTTTCACACTTGAGACGGGGTAGCTTGAAAAGACTCTAACGTCCACATCTCTGACAACACCTTTATGATCAGCATTGACTTTGACCACCCTGGCCAACTTACTGACTTCTTATTGCGTTTTGGTCAGCTAACCACACCACGTCACCTACAGCAACATTCCGTTCCTTAGTGTGCCACTTGCTCCTTATAAACAAATTTGGACCTGCTAATTGACTCCATTCCTTCCAAAATGTGTTTACTTCTCCTTGAATGATTTTTAGTCTTTTGTAGGGATAGCCTACGAAATCAAAGTCACCTGGGTCTCCCTTGGTCCTGACCTTCCCAACAAGAGAGAATTGAGTGACATATTCAACGCAGTCCTCTCTACTCTGAGTTCTTGCATCAATAGGCCTCTCATTGGCCAAGTTGGCTGCCATGTAGAGGAATGTTTGGAATTCCCCCCATGTGAAAATACCATCACCTCCCAGATTGCGAAGGGCCCGCTTTACTACACGAACAGCAGCCTCTGCTGCACCATTCTATGGGGGAACTTGCAGGGTGGATCTTCCAATACCATTCAGTCCCATGCTTAGCAGCCTCTCCTTCCAGCTCAGATTTCTGTACCTTATCCAGGAACTTGTAGAGTTCTGTGAGAGCAGGCTTAGCTCCAACGAAATTTGAACCTGGGTCGGACCATAATTTTCTCGGGTGACCCCTCAGAGCTGTGAATCTCTGGTAGGCTAGTAGGAAACTTTCAGCAGACTGGTCACTCACAACGTCAGTGTGTATAGCCCTGGACGCCATGCAGCAGTATACAATCCCCCAGACTTTGAGCCGTACTCTTTTCCTCACCTCATCCTTCACTGCGTAAGGGCCAAACAGGTTCAAAGTTGTGAATTCGAAGGGCGCAGCTGGCCTTGCTCTTTCATAAGGAAGGTCGCCCATGATCTGTTGGCATCTTTTCCCCCTTGCCTTCCTACATATCACACAGCTGTCAACTATCCTTTTAGCTAATCTCCTACCCTTAATCACCCATGCTTTTCTCCTCATTCTGAGAAGTGTTCCTGCCACCTCTTCATGATTTGCATTGTGGGCTTTAAGAGCTGATAACGTGGACACCCATGCATTGTAAGGCAGAATTGGGACTGCAACCCTTTCTTTATTAAAGATCTGGATTCTGCCGCCACAGACCAAGAGTCCTGAGTCTTCTCTGTATACAACCAGCCTGCTAAGAGTAGTGTCGGGAAAAGTCACACCCCTCTGAACTGCCAGAAAGAGCCCTCTTAGTGCATCCTCTTGCTCTTTTACAGTCAGCACAGCCTGTTTGGTTCCATTTTTCTGCATCAATTCTCGTTTTCCATTCTTCGTGTTTTGGCTCCTACATCTTAACCATTTCTTTATACCATGCCACACCCAGCCGATCACTCTGACTAATTTGCCTAGGTTACTAAATTTTTCCACATTGACTAGCTTTTTAACAACTAAGTCACTAGGTGTCCCTCTAGGTAAGTGGTCTTCAAGTCTTCCTTTTTCCGCCTCTCTCAGTTCCTTCTTTGTTTGAGCTCTTGTCAGAACTGCTGAAAATGTCTTCCTCTGAAGCTTACTGAACCTTTCTCTAGCATCAGCGGCAACCTCAGCAGCTGATTTCATTGGCCATTCCTCCACTGGAAGCCGAAGAAACTGTGGTCCTTTCTGCCATTCAGACTCTTCACAAAGATTTTCAGGTGTCCCACCCCTTGTGATGATGTCTGCTATATTAACATCCCCTGGGATCCACCACCAGTCATTTACTTGCCCAGATTTTTTGGATTTCCCAATTCTATTCGCGAAGAATGTCTGATAGCCATAACTATCGCGTTGAATGGCCCCAGTACAGTCTGACTGTCTACCAGGTGGAACCAGCGCTCAACTTCCATCCGCCATGCTTCTCAAAATACCTTCTGAGACGTACAGCAAACACAGCAGCACAGATCTCTGCCTTCACAGCATCTCCCTTTTGGTCTAATGGCGTTAATTTGGCCTTGGACTCGACTAGCCTGACTTCTATCTGTTGATCCGTGTTCCACCTTAGGTACAACACAGCCCCATAAGATTTGTCACTGCCATCGGAAAATGTAATCCCCCAGGGCTTTCCTTGCCAGCCAACTGGTGTGGGGCTTCTGTGAAATTTAAGTTCACTAAGCTGCACATACTCCTCAAACAGTTTGATGGCTTCCTCCCTGAGATTCGTGGAAAGTTCCTTGTCCCAAGTCTGTTGGGTTAAACTACCACCTCCTGCTTCCTGAAATGCTTTCCTGACAAGAATTGCACCCTTTTGTTTGGCAGGTGTGACAAGACCAATTGGATCATAGAGCCCAGCAACTTGGCTTAGCAGATGTCTTCTGGTTAAAGGGTTGGGTGTTTTCAGTCTCACTTCACTTCTAAGGAGGTCGTGGCCCATTCTCATTTTTTTCTTCCTTTTTGAGAAGTTAATGGAAGCCATGATATAGAGCTTGTCCTCCTCTACCAAGTATCCTGTTCCTAAAGCCTTGTTGTCTTCGTCCCTTAGCTGGTTTGGGAGCACGATTGTTTTACCTTGAGAGACAGAACCCTCTGGATTACAAGTTTGTGCACCAGCTTCTTGCCTCCCACTTTGCCCCGACCGAACCCAAGGCTTGAGTGCAAATCCACCAGCTGCTAGAATCTCCTCAAGTCCATTTATTATCTCACTCAGTCTCTCCTGGTCATTGTGGGATGTAAGGATGTCATCCACATAACTGTCTTCCTCAAGGACCCTGCGCTCCTCCTTTAAATGAGCAAACTTGGTTAGTCTTGCCGTCTCATGCATAGCTAACTGAGCAATGCATCCAGCAGGGCGATCTCCGATGTTGACCCTTGTAATAGCGTACTCGCCTATCTCTTCTTCATTAGTGTCTCTCCAGAGGAATCTGTGAAGGTGCACTTCACGCTCCTCCAGCCACACAGAGTTATACATCTTTTTTATATCTCCAAGAGCAGCAAAGACTTTCTGAACCTAATCAGGACTGCCCTGATTGGGTTGAGTACATCAGGTCCCTTTAGCAGGAGATCATTCATGCTCAGTCCTTTGAATTTTTGGCTACTATTCCAGACAAGCCGCACCGGAGTAGTAGTTAAGTGGGGATTTGGGGCGACCAGGTGGCTTACATACCAAACGGCCCCTTTCCAACTATCAGTCTCTTCCTTGGTAAGCTTTTTTGCTGCCCCCCTTTCCACCATGTCATGTACTTGAGCTGCATAAATGCCCTGCCACTCAGGCACCATTCTGAGTTGTTTCTCTGTTCTCAAGAAAACAGCTTCCACTCCACTTCTGTTGTATGGAAGGGTAATTGGGTCCTGAATCCATGGATACTTTATATCCCAGTGTGGAGACCCGCTGTGGGAATCCTTCTTAACATAAATGAGGCCTTCCCTTATGATCTCGAGTTCCTTCTCTTCTGCCAAGGTCATCTACTTCCCTCCAGGTTGACAGTTCCCACAGCGGCAACCTCCACACTTTGGTTCGCAGGCTGCTCCAATACTCTCCCACTTCCACCAATCAAGAAACTCTCGATTACTTGCCAGTGAAAATTTTGTCTCAACACCAAGATCTATACTCCCTCGGATCATTTTACAAGGAGCGTCTGTCTTCTCGAGAACTTCCTCATACTTGACTGCAGCTGTCCTCATGGACCGAGCAAAATGCGTCTTGGACTCATACGCTGCTATATTCACCGTCTCAAACAGGCCTGGGTGTGCTCCAGCCACTGTTTTTCCTAACGGGCTGTCCCACAGGACCAGATCTCCCACGATATTCAATCTTTGTGGTGCGAGTCTTCCTTCGCGATGGCTGATAAGAAGATCAATTTTTTCAGGTCTTTTTAATTCTACCAGGTTTACCGCCGGAAAGAATTTTTAAGTTGCTCTGGACTTACGCTTCTGTGGACCTTGGCAATCTCCTCCAAACCGTAGCAAACCAACTGGTGAGCTTTCTCTGTCCCTTTGGGAGTTTTGACCCTAATCCTGAGAAGGTACCTTTTTGTTCTTACTCTAGTGGCCATCTTGCCAACTCCATGAACCACCAGGGTAATTTTCTCACCTCTTAGCTTGAGCCTGTCAGCAGCTTCATGGGTGATGTAATTAGTGTCTGATGCCAGGTCGATAAGAGCACCAACTTTCTGTCCTGCATTTGTGGTTACCTCCATCAGCATCATTATAACAGGTAGCTCTTTCAGTCCACTTTCACCCAATAATCCTTTCTGGCCTTTCTCAGAGCAATTTACCATCTTAGCTTTGTTAGTGAATGCTCTTTTGCACTTCGCCGCCAGTTCTGGAGAGAGTTCGGCCAAGAATTCTTCCTGCTCACCTGTCAGTCTATTCTCTTTCTTACTATCTTCAATCACATATTTCCCTTCACTCACACTCTTGAATTCACGTTTTGGACAAAGGAAATAATGGTGGTCTGAGGAGGATCCTCTTTTGCAACCTTTGTTCCTGCACAGATAGCTATTTCTACACCCATCCTCATTGTCGTGACACCCTAAACACCTTTTGCATGCTCCCAGTCTTCTCACAATTGACGACTTCTCTGCTAGTTTTAGTTCTTTGAATTTTTTACAGAAGAAAATCTTGCCCGTATGTTTCTCTGATCCACATACGATGCACCCGCCCTCTACAGAAGCCTTCTTTGTCGTTTTAGTGAAAGCGTAGTTCCTTCTTTCTGGCTTTTCTGCTCTTTCTGATAATTTTAATTGCTCAAGCCTTTCAAGAATTTCTTCTTGTTTCTTTAGGAACTTTAATAGTGCATCAAAATGGTTCTCTGGTGTTATGCCATTTGCAGGATCTGTCATGTAAACAAGCCAGTCTCTTTTCACAAAGTCTGGTAACTTGCTCTCAATTTTATTACAAGCGGATTTTTTATAGCACCAACGTTTCCGAGATCCGTGAGATCTGCCAGGGCTTTTTCTACCATTTGAATTAATTCTACAACCCTTCTTGGTTGATTTCCTTTCACTGCAGGGATTTTTTCCACCTCATCGACAATTTCCATGCCAATTGTTAATTTGTTACCATACCGGTTCTCTAACACCCTGAATATGTCAGCAGCACTGTTATAGGAAGATAGTCGGAGCTCCTTAGCGATCTTCTCATCAATGCTGTCCACCAGCTAGATCTTTTTAACCTCAGCTGACCCAGTGGGTTCACCTTGCTTCTGGAGACTTCCCCAGTCCCTTTTCCAGCGATAGAAATCTCTTCTATTGCCACTAAATGTCGGTAAACTTGTTGGTTAATTCTGACCACTGGCATGATCTGTGCTGCATGTGCTCCTACATCCAGTTTTTCCCTCATACTAATTTTTGGTGCTCGTGCATCCTCAGCAGCTCTTCGTGCCCAGACAAATTCAGCTTTTCGCGCTTCAAGCTCGTTACTACGCTCTTTCAGTTTTCGTACACGACCCTCTAGAGCCTTTCTTTCAGTTGTGGGAGCCCATCTTTCCCAGTTTGAGAAAGCTCCTGCTGCTTCTTTCACTAGTCGCATCAAGAGCTCCAGTTGCATTTCGTAGCCAACACCATCGACAGGTATGGAAGTTGTGCGATCGCAGGCTTTCTCTGCTTCAGAAACTGCGGCCGACACGTCATCCTGCCCGTATCTTTTCCAGAGATTATCTTGCACTATTTTATTGACTTCATTAAACCTTGCATTACAGTCCTCCACAGTTTTCTTTAGGTCAGCTTCCTGCTGCACCGAAAGTAGTGCTAGTGCGCCATCTTCTTGGTCGGCTTCAATCTCTGCCAATAATCCAGCCTTATAATCATCATTGCTTTCAAAAACTCTTCTCGCTTCAGAAGAGAGCCTTCTGAATTCTTCCTTGAGCTCTGATTCTATCAGTCTATGTGCTTCTCTACAGAGGAAGTTGGCTTGCTTGGAGAAGCTGCTTTTTACAGAGGTTCTCTCCCTTTTCAGTTGCTCAACTGTTTTCCCTAATGCTTCTTCAGCCATTTTGCTTTGAATGTGATTCACTTAACTCCTATGTGTCAGCAGCACTTTGTCTTTGGACTTTTCTAAGCCTTTGATCTTTTCGTCTTCGCCGCTACACATTTGGTTGTCAACTGTCGAGTTATGTGGGATCAGTATCTGCCTCTAACTCGAAAAGAGCATTAATCAACAACAGGGGACACAGGGAACAACTCCAAATCACTTTTCAGCTCTTGTATTTGGTAGTTCGTACAAGCTTACAGAGATTGTTCAATTCAGCTCAAGTAGAGTGAATTAGGTTGACAACCTTAAAGAAGGAAACACAAAACAAAAGGAAACAAAGCAAAATAAAATGAATAAAATAACGCTAATAAAAATAGGCATTTACTTATCTGTAAACAAACCTAACATAAATAAAGATTGTTCCATACAAACTGCCTCGATGTCGAACAAACTGTTCATTTGCATACTAGCTTGTTTCAGCCGTTATTTAAGCAGAGCATTAATATTCTAAATATACTATTTAAACAAACAAGTGGTATGTCCGCACTTTGTATTTCTTTAGGAACACAAACTATGTACTGTACATTTAGATAATTAACCAATACACAACTATTCTCCATATTGCACATTATTAAAATAAAATAACACAAAATTTTGTGGCAATGAGTCTTTAGATAGGAACTTCTTCATACCATCAGTGTCCCTGAGGTGACCATTTGCTGATGCGTTTTCCCTCTCATCGCATTTCCGAATCTCACTGCATTCTGAATCCGCGTGCGTGCACCTGCCATGCGAGTTTTCCTTCCGCGTCACTCGGCATTTTCCGACCCTTCTCGGCACTCGGTATTCTCCGTCTAATTAATTCAGGTCCGCAGTTTCGCCAATTTCTCGGATTTAAACTCACGGTTTCGGTTCGCGTCTTAGCTTCACAATATGTGCACCATATTTAAGGAAAATATTAAGTTATTTATACTGTGTTCTGCACTTATCTAATTGTAGGGTATTTGATGCTATGCTGTATTACATGCATTTTACAAGAAAGTGTTTTTTTTTTTTAAATATCACACAGTACAAGTGCAATTAACACTGCTGAATTATGATAATGTGTATCTAACACATGATATGGAGTAAAATGAAATGTGTGTGAGGCATCAAAACATGATTGTTCTTCTCACATTTACTTCCTACAGTCTGACTTCGTTCACCACCTCGTCCACTTGTCCCCAGAATGTGCATATGCATAATTATAATAATAATAATAACTATAATAATAAATTATATAGTTATTTACAGATTAGAGTTATAGTTTTTATAGTTATAAATTATAGTTTATTTACAGGTGTACACATTCTCCTGTGAAGACTGTTTTTAATGGATCAGAACCGTTTAATAGGAAGTGGCATACACATTTTTCCAGCCGTGTTTTGTGACTACGCCACGTTTATAAATAAAACCCCAGAAGTTTTCTTCTAAAAGCCTATCAAGAGATCTTGCTTTGTTCTCAGTGGGTTTGTGTATTTACAGAATACAGCTACCATGTTTATTCTTATTTTGTTTATTTCTCAAGCACTGCCCTGTCTGTACTCATATAACCTATAGCTATGCATGTGCACTTTTTCCTTTAAGCATGCAAATAGACCAATGATGTTTTAGCCATAAAAATAGATATAAGATATAAGCAAGAAATGAGACAAACCACAAGTCACAGAACTTTTGCTACATTTATGTGTATGCATTTACATTAAAAGCTCTTAGTCTAAGGTCTCACTAAATCAATGTTTGAAGTTGATTATACCAGCCATTATACAGAGCCCTTGGAGCACAGAGGGTTAAGGGACTTGCTCAGGGGCCCAAAAGTGGCAGCTCGGCGATACTGGGGCACAAACCCTCAATCTTCTGATCGGAAACCCAGAACCTTAACCACTGAGCTTCCACTTCCCCCAGTTACCTCCAGATTTTCATGCATATTGAAAACAAAAGAAAAAACATACCTGCTTGTGCACCATGGATAACTCCAGTCAGCACTAAAAGTAGAAAATGAAACAAACAAACAAACAAAAAAAAAAAATTAATAGTAAACCATAAAGCTTACTGTTGTAAAAAAAAAAAATAAATAAATAAAAAAATATATATATATATATATATATATATATATATATATATATATATATATATATATATATATATAAATAGATTTATTGTTAATATCCAAAATGTCATTCTATTCTAATACATATACTGTATATGCTGATGATTACCAGGGATATTTTATTAATAAGCACACTATACTATTACCATATATGATCAAGTTTAACAACCACAACATACAAACCGCAAGTTAGTTGTCACAAACACATTTGTTTTCTCATCACAAAACAACTGTTGCCATTGTTACAGAGAAAAAAAAAGGTTTTACACTTTCCATAATGTGGTTGAATAAATACCTTTCTTATAGCAGGAAGATTACAGCATTACAAAGCCATGACACTTAATACTCTTGCTATAATTGTTATTCCTCTCATTAAAAAGATCACATGAACTATTATGTATTTTTTTGAAAATACTTAAAAGTATGTTAGTTACTTGAGTATGTTAGAGTTGAATTCTACTTAGCATGGTCTCCAGCCAGGTTAATGCTAAGACCTGCAGTTTTCCAGATTACAAATTGTATAATAATGTTAAATAAATGATAGAATAATTACATAATTAGCTGCTTTAATGTTTGGAGAAACAAGAAACTCCAGCATGCAAATACTTGTTTAAAAGAAAATGTGTTTAAAAACTGATTTATATTTTACATATAAAATGCATTGGGTGGAATTTAATTATACAATAAACAGC
>NW_025804590.1:0-11302 GCF_014805685.1 Silurus meridionalis | reverse complement strand
GAAAGTGGAGAAACATGTTGTTCAACTTGAGGTCACTTTGGAACAGACCACCATGGAGCTCCAGTCCTCCCTGAAAATCAATGAGTTGCTGGAGCAAACTGTAGAATGTGAGAGAGAGAGCTGGACAATTGAACAAAAGAAAGTGGAGAAACATGTTGTTCAACTTGAGGTCACTTTGGAACAGACCACCATGGAGCTCCAGGATATTCAGAATCACTGTGAGAAAGAAAAATAGTGCAGAGCAGGAGAGAGATCATTTGATCAGAGACAAAGAGCAACTGGAGGAACGTGTTGCTCAGCTTGAGGTCACTTTGGAACAGACCACCATGGAGCTCCAGGATATTCAGAATCACTGTGAGAAAGAAAAATAGTGCAGAGCAGGAGAGAGATCATTTGATCAGAGACAAAGAGCAACTGGAGGAACGTGTTGCTCAGCTTGAGTTTATTTTGGAGCAGACCACCATGAAGCTCCAGTCTTCCCTGAAAATCCATGAGGAACTGGAGCAAACTGTAGACTGTGAGAGAGAGAGCTGGACGAGAAAACAAAACAACTGGAGGAACGTGTTGCTCAGCTTGAGTTTATTTTGGAGCAGACCACCATGAAGCTCCAGTCTTCCTGAAAATCCATGAGGAACTGGAGCAAACTGTAGACTGTGAGAGAGAGAGCTGGACAATTGAACAAAAGAAAGTGGAGAAACATGTTGTTCAACTTGAGGTCACTTTGGAACAGACCACCATGGAGCTCCAGTCCTCCCTGAAAATCAATGAGTTGCTGGAGCAAACTGTAGAATGTGAGAGAGAGAGCTGGACGAGAAAACAAAAACAACTGGAGGAACATGTTGCTCAGCTTGAGGTCACTTTGGAACAGACCACCATGGAGCTCCAGGATATTCAGAATCACTGTGAGAAAGAAAAAAATAGTGCAGAGCAGGAGAGAGATCATTTGATCAGAGACAAAGAGCAACTGGAGGAACGTGTTGAACAGTTGGAGGCCGCTTTGGATTTTAAAGAAAAACAAGAGGACGAAAGAGAGAAAACTAAACTTGACATAGAGGAGAGGAACAACTTACAGCTTCAGACCAACAGGGGGCTCCAGGATACCCAGAATCTCTGTGAGGAAGAAAAGAAGACTTCAGAGAATAAAACAGATCATGACACAGAAAGTGTTGATCAGCTGAGACAAGAAAACATTCAAAAGAAAAGGAGAAATCGAAAAAAAAGAAGACGACAAGAGAAACAGAGAGTCTGAACATGCCTTTTTCCTCTTTCTGTTTCTCTTATGGCTATTTATGATAGTTTTACACTTATAGTCAATAGTATAAAGCTGAGTGTAAAACTATTGTATCTTGTAAATCGTCTCGTCTTTTGATCATTTTTTATTTCTGTCTTTTCAAATCTTTTTTTAAATCTTTTTTTAATCTTTTTTTAATCTTGATTTTAATCTTTTTCTACAATGAGACACAATAAACACTAATAACAACCATTATTTTTGTCTTCCTTACAAACACCGTATGACCTCCTCATGGATTCTTCCACTTAGTTTATATCGCTCTTGTGGCGCAGGGGGCTGTGGCTCGGGGTCATAATGCTGAGGGGGGGGAGGTCAGGAGGGAGAGGGGAAACTGGTCCTCAGTGCCACATTGTGCAAAACACCACACACCCTAATAATCTTACACACATTTTCCGGGTGGTATAAAAGTCTTCCACCTGAGACATCCAGGGGATTTGATGTTCTCCTGTATTCCATGCAGTCGGGCATCTCCTCCTCCTGCGCTCCCGTAGTGGAATGTGATGGTGAGACGCCGCTGATTACATATTTAGAGTGAATTTTTATTTAACATTTGAGTTGGATTTTATAATAAGGTGTTTATGAAATAACTATCACTCAGTACAAACCCAAATAACCTGCAGGATTTCATCTTCATGATCACAACACTTTAAACAAAACATCTACAGTACATAGAGGATTCAGGGCCATTTTTCAATATTTATATGTTACAGTAATTTTGTATTATTTATATTAGGAGTCTTTAACGACTCTGTGCATATGTTTAAAAAATGACCATGTTACTGTGTGTACAATGATACTAATTGTGTTCATGTATTACAAACACTTTATTGGGAGCACCTATGTCCAAAAACGTATGACCACCAGGCTGAAATAGTCCACGCAGAAACAAAACAGAGTAAGAACAGGAGCTTTGAGGGTTGGGATTTGGACTGTAGTTTATGTTAACAGTCTGCTACACTGACTCAGGACTACAGTTTGTATCTGATCATCACTTCACCTCAACATCATTTAGCTGTAATAAATGGACATTCAGTGAAACCCAGATGAGGACGGGTTCCCTCTTGAGTCTGGTTCCTCTCAAGGTTTCTTCCTTATGCCGTTATTCCTTTCATATTTCTCATTTCTCAGAGACGCCAAGGTTTTTACTTGTATGTTCCTTTCTTTAATAATGCAGTAATTTCTGTAGCACTCAGCGATTCTCCTCTGTCTTGCACTTTAGACATTTTGCCTCAGTGTGCTCTAGTAGTCTAGTGTTTTAGTGATTTTTATTATTTAAAAAATTAAAACCATTTTGCAGGAGACTCCTGAATGATTTTATTCTTCCAAAACCCACACAATCGAGTATTTTGAAGACTGCACCGTATTCACCAATCAAATATTACAAATCCAGCAGTGCCGTCATGCAGCATTACACACGGGGGTCACCACAGCATTTATATGTTTACAGTAATTACACTGATCATTAACACTGTGATTATGGTCGGTATATAAGGAAGTGCTGAATGTGTGATTAGAATCAGCAGTAATGAAGCAGTAATGAGCACAACATCTCTTATTCTTGAAGGCTGATTTATCAAGAGTAATAAATGTGTCAGAAGAACAGACAGCCAAGAGATGAAGTTGTGGACGGGACAGAGGGTCATGAAGCGCCCATAAGAGAATTACATGCTACTTTTTAGAGAATAATGAGGAATGTGGGCGTTACACATGTAGCTGAAGAGGGTTTATCAAGACTGTGTGTGGACTGTGTTATTGGGAACCTCCATGGAACTGCCTGGATTTATTTTTACTGCATAAAGTCTAATACTTTAACACCACAATCCTGGATTCTGAACTTAGTTTCTTTCTTTACTTGGTATTTTAACTTTGTTATTGGATTTGTTGCTATTGATAATAAATCACAAGATCACAATAATCCCATTACATGTTTATGTGATTTTATTGTATCATGCAGTAATAATGTGCTTGTGCTGTATTACAAATTCTTCTTCTTCCTCTTTCGGCTTCTCCCATAAGTCTCCATACCCTCTGTCCTCTACATCTGCCTCTTTCACCCCAACCATCTGAATGTCTTCCTCACCACATCCATAAACCTCCTCTTTGGTCTTCCTCTTTCCTCCTTCCTGGTGTTTCCATCCTCAGCATTCTCCTACTGATATACCCCATGTCTCTCCTCTGCACATGTCCAAACCATCTCAATCTCGCCTCCCTCACCTTGTCACCAAAATGTCCTACATGCGCTGTCCCTCTAATAAACTTATTTCTAAACCTGTTCAACATCATCAATCCCAATGAAAATCTAAACATCTTTAGCTCTGCTACCTCCAGCTCCACCTCCTGTCTTTCAGTAAATGCCACTGTCTCTAATCCATACATCATCTCAGGTCTCACCACAGTCCTATAAACTTTCCCTTTCACTCTCACAGATACTCTTCTATCACAAATCACTCCTGCTATCACTCTTCTCCACCCACTCCACCCTGCCTGTACTCTTTCCTTCACTTTTCTAACACACTCTCCATTACTTTGCACTGTTGACCCCAGGTACCTGAACTCCTCCACCTTCTCCACCTCTTCTCCTGCAACCGCACCACTTCACTGCTTTCCCTCTCATTCACACACATGTACTCTGTCTTACTCCTACTGACTTTCATTTCCCTTCTCTCCTGCGTATACCTCTCCTGTATACCTCTCCTGTCTCCTGTATGACCTCGTCCTTCAACCTGTCCATCACCACTGCAAACAGGAAAGCTCTTAGGGCCGATCCTCGGTGCAGTCTGACCTTCACCTTAAACCAGTCTGTCGTTTCTACTGCACACTTCACTGCTGTCAGACTGTCCTCATACATGACCTGCACCACCCTCACATACTTCTCTGACACACCAGACTTTCTCATACAATACCACAACTCCTCTCTCCACCCTTTCGTACGCTTTCTCCACAAACTCACAATGCAACTCCTTTCGACTTTCTCTATACTTCTCCATCAACATTCTCAAAGCAAATAATGCATCTAAGGTGCTCTTCCTCGGCATGAAACCATGCTGCTGCTCACAGATAGTCACCTCTTCTCTCAGCCTGGCTTCCACTATTTCCTATAACTTCATGGTGTGACTGATAAACTTTATTCCCCTGTAGTTATCCATTTCTCCTTCCTTAGTGTCCAACTTCTCTTACAGCTTTAACGGTCATCACATCTCCTTAACTCGCAGGAGGTCCTGGGTTTAACCCCCAGTGTAGCAATCATTGATCTTCATAAAGTGGATAAGATGATCTACTTTAAAAAGCTGGAAAATCAGTTTTGAGCCAACAAGCCTGCTTCAGTGAAGAAAGACCTGAGAGACATGGTGCAGTCATAAAAAGCTGGAGCTTAAAATGCTCAAAACAGTGGAGATAATTGTGGATTTTAGGTGAAACCCCCCTGCTCTTCCCCCACTCACCATCATGAACAGCAGTGGAGTCATTTAGGTTCCTGGGCACCACCATCTCTCAGGGCATGTAGTGGGACAATCACATCGACATCGACTGTTAAAAAGGCTTAACAAAGTATGTACTTCCTTCACCAGCTTAGAAAGTTCAACAGGAGTTGCTTTAATACCTGTCTGGTTCTGCTCAGCTGTAAAATCAGACATCAGAGGACTACAGAGGACAGTTTAGACGTCTGCAATGGTTATCGGTGTCCCCCTGCCCACTTTTCAAAAACTGTATACATCCAGAGTGAGAAAAAATGTTTTGAAAATCGTGTTAGCCACTACACAATGGAACCAGTTAAGGGACCCTAATGGTGGAATTTCTTTCCCTTTAGCAGGATATGGTTACTTTATATTTACTTTCATTGTATTTTTTATTTAAAAATCTTGGCCTCATAGCACAACTCAGCTTTTGTCTCTTTTTCCTAAAGTTTTACGGCTACTTTTTTTGTGTGATGCAGAGGTGATCACGTTATGGTTTAGAAGAAACAAACTCTATTCTATTAATCTCAAACTATTACATATTATTTGTTTTATACATAGTTGCACTGAAAGTCAAACCCAAGACCTCCTGCATGTAAAACAGAAGTGATGAATTACTACATGAAACCTGTTTTTTTGTTTTTTGCATTAAGATGCTGGAGATCTTTCACTTGGTGGTCATGAGCCTACTGTGTGTGGTCTTCTGAGGAAGCGGCATTTTACTCAGTAATGTCAGCAGCTGTAATAAACTCATTTGCATGGCTAAAACTATTATTGGGCAAAACCTGGGAACATTTGAGTCAGTGAGTTTTCTAAGTTTAATTAATATATTTCCACTGAGAGTTTAAAAGAGATGTTTATCTTTATAACATTGGACATAATCCTTCTCAGCAACAGGTTCCATAGTGTAGTGGTCATCATGTCTGCTTTGCACGCAAAATGTGCTGGGTTCGAACCCCAGTAGAACCATGCACTTGAGTCTGATTCTACTTGTGGAATGCTTTTTGTCCAATGCTGTTAAAAGCACAATGCAGAAAAAGGCTAACCTGTTATTTTTATTTGCAGAATCGTGTTATAATTTGAGGGAATATCTTCGCTTTCTTAACATAACTGGTCACAAAAACATAAACCTCATTCAGGTTCGCCAGCTGCATGGTTCCACTGGGAGTTGAACTCAGGAGCTTCTGCATGTAAAGCAGATGTGATGACTACTACATAATGGAACCATACAGTCAACTAAACAGCATTAATGAGCAGAAATATCAATTCAGGCAAAATGTTTTTCCGATTGCAACTATCCAGTTTTGGGAAACTTGTTCCCAGTGTACCCCAGCTTTCTGTTTCCAGTTGACAGGATTACAAGTTACTTTCAAATTCTGTAGTACATGATTAAATCATTAATATGAGGAAGATTAATCCTCATTATTGATCCTCATAGAGTGTCTAAGAGGAGCTACTCTAAAAAGCTGGAAAATCAGTTTTCAGCCAACGACCCTGCTTCAGTGAAGAAAGACCTGAGAGACATGGTGCAGTCATAAAAACCTGGAGCTTAACACGCTCAAAACAGTGGAGATGATTGTGACATTTGAGTCAGTGAATTTTCTAAGTTCAATTAATATTTTCCAGTTAGATTTTGAGAGATATGTTTCTATTTATGCACATTGGACATCAACCTACTCAGCAGCAGGTTCCATAGTGTAGCGGTCATCACGTCTGCTTTACACGCAGAAGGTCCTGGGTTCGAGCCCCAGTGGAGCCATGCCCTTGAGTCTCTGTTTCTAAATGCTTTTAGTGCATTGCGGTTACAGGGCCCATGCGCACGATGACCATCAGGTGAGGGTTCGAGATGGTTCCTCCATATGAAGAAGGACATGGGTGAGATGCAACCTCCCTGTACTCATTAAAAACTGGATATGCTGAGAGAGCTTGATGTGGTCCTTCATGGGAAGAAAGTGTGAATAACATTGTAAGAGGGGGACAGACGGGTCGACCTGTTAAGACAGATGTAGTGTCATAGGAGCTTCTGTAGTTGGTCGCGCCCAAAGCGATTCCTGTAGTGAAACTCATTTGATTTTCTGTCAAATTCCTTCTCTTTAAGGAACATCAAACATCACTGAATTTACTAAAGTGGATTTCAGGAAAGTGATTGAATGCTCTCTGTGATGAAGAGACATTAGACATGATTTGAATTGAAAATCTTTATTCCTTTAAATAAAACTTTAAATTAGAATTTAATATAAATTAAAGATGGTAAAACAACATGCACACTAAAGTACATGAAATGTTCGTATTTCACCATCTTCCTCTATTCCTGAATCATTTTCCATCTCTTCAAGTTGCTTCAACAGATCCTCGAAGCTGTCGACATCAAAGACTGGTACAGAATCCAGGATCTCTGTGCTGTTGTGGGGTCTTCAGTATGATTCTGGTCTCCAGACTGGTTAAAAAAGTCACAATCCTCATTTAAAATGGAAAAGATGTCGTTGTTGAGCAAAGTGATTTCCTCCTCGTCCTCGAGCTGAACCTCACTGCTTGTACAGTCAGACCCATAGCAGGTGCTGTAAACAGAAGTGCACAATTTTAGCTGCATATTAAAGTAAATGAGTGGCGATTATGGCGATTATTTAAGATGCAGAGTAAAACTTCATTTGCATGTCATTCTTCTGAAACTGTTCCAATGCAGTTTACTAACTCACTTGGTCTGGCAGAAAGTCGACTCAGAAACAGAAGGGAAAAGAGGAGGATCAAAGCAGATGTCTTTAGGAGACAGCAGTTCTTGGTGGCTAAGGCCGGGGAACTGATCACTAACTTCAGGCACGAGGTCATGGACTGGTACTTCTTCTGGCATGTTCATGACTATGTGGTGGTTTGGTTGATGATCAGGTCTCCTCTGTGAGTCACTACTCTGCAAACTGCCTTTTCTCCTTCCCTTCTTTGGAAGCGGTTTATAAACCCAATCTACATGATAGAAAAGAAGAATTTAAAGAGTAAGAAGCAACATAAAAACAATAAAAGTGTCAGAATTGATGCATTTGTTTTGTTATTTTGCCATTTGTCTATAAAGAAAGTTCACCTACCAGGAAACAACTGTTCGTGTTCCTGTTTAAGCCTCCATGATTCAGTGTAGTAGGGTTTCTTCTGTTCTTCACTCAGTTTGTTCCACGCGATCCCAAGCTGCATGCTGATCTCTGCAGAGCTGCTATTTGGATTGGCCTTGGAAAAGATGGGCCGCTGTTTCCTCGCCCAAACCATGTAGGCATTCATTGGTCTTCTGATGTTGCCTTTTTTATCTCTGCACTTGGCAACGTTAAATTTATCTACAAAATAAAAAACAAAGTTTAAGTCAAACAGAAATCATTATAAACTTCTAGTTAAAACAGCGAACAGAACAGAGTCATGCATTTCCTGCATGACAGATTGATATTTAATGTGGTTTTAGGAACTAAATGATAACTATATTTCATTGTCTCTGTACTTGTTCTCTGTACAATGACAATAAAGTTGAATAAAGTTGACAGCAGGAGAAGCAGCTGTAGCTGTTACCCGTCTTATTATCTGTCATTATTTCTCCTTCTTTCTTCTGAAAGTCGCTCTTTCTGGCTGAAAAATCTTTTTTGGTGTCTTGGAGAGCGGATTGTTCAAAACATTGACGCTTATCACTAAAAACAATTAAAAACATTTCAGCTGTTTGTTTGCGCTTCATTGCTGTGGTCAGTAAATGTTTGTGTTGAACTGCAGCACAACAAAGTTGTCATGACATTGAAAGCGCGTCCAGGACGCTGTTTTTACCGAGAAATGTGATCAATCAGGGATGCCAACGTCACAAAAGGGGCGGGGCTTCAATGATTCAAACGCGAAGCGGAAAACAGGTGGCGTTAAGACAAGGAAGTAGTGTGTGATTGTAAACCCGAACACGAGTTCCTGAAGCGCTCATGTGTTTAGACACAGTAGGGTATTAAAATATTTAGAATTATATTATTTAATAGAAACCTCGTGTTTGCAGTTTGGAATGTGATTTTGATAAAATGTGGGGTTTAATTTGAGGTGTAATTAGTTTGTACTGCATGTGGTGACTTGTTATACTTAAAGTGACCATTAGGGGGAGTAGAAGTGCATTGAAAATAGAGAATGAGAGAACACGTGATTAGCGCGTGTCAGATGTGTGTTATGAGCTATTAGAAAAGAAATCATTCATTCATGCTACCTGGCCTCGCTTCCTTCTGTTTCCTGACAACACTGCACTTTTAACAGACTTTATTTCATTTTCCTTAGATTATTCATTATACATACCTTCTCTGAACACAAACAGATTTTGTACTTAAACACATGGCAGTATTTATAGTCTCTGTTCATCCTTCAATTATAATCATCTACTTATTAAGACGTTTGTAAGCAAGAAATTATCATAAGAATAAAATAATCTGGTAAATTAATCACAAGGTAAATTAACTGTAATACATATTTTTATTGAATACAATCAGGTCCAAAAATGTATTTAGAAAAGAAAAAACATTAATAAAAGATGTGATTGATTTTGATCTGCCGCCAGTCTTTTTACAAGCACTTAGTGTTTTCTCTACTGGTCCACGACTACACCATAATATGTATGGGATTTTTATATTGGTATTAAAATAAGAAAATAAACTCCTATAAAATCATCTCAGCAGTATTAAAATCAAGATTTGGTGATTTCTGTAAAAAGCTTGGTGTGAATGGACGTCTCTGTTCACCTGTGTACAGCAGCACATGGGGAGGACAACAAATAATGACAAGAAATAAAAAAGTGACAAACTTCATTTAGATTTGACTTTTCCTCCATCACCCTTATAGCTGACATGCCATCATTATACACACACAATGAATGTAACACTGATTTGAGGTGATCCATGAAAAAACACTTTCTATTAGTCAGTTCTATAAATGTTAGTTTTAAGACTAACGAGGCATAAAACAATTCAAATGTTTACACGTGAGATTCGTAACACCACTTCCACAAATACAAAGTGCCCTAGTGTAACATTTGATCAGTTATCAGCAAAAACAACTTCCTCCTTTCTGCAAAATCTTGATATTCAAATCCTTGTTTAGTCAATTATTCCCTGGTTCTCCTACAGCTGATGTTCTACTGTATACACAACACATCATCTACAGGAATCTTTGATATCCCCAGACCTGAGGTGAGATACTGAACAGGAGCAGTGAGATGAGACTTTAAACTGTTGCTCAGAGACGAGTCCATAACATCTTCTCTTCATCTTCTTCCTCTTGATCTCTTCATCTTTTTCCTTCTCCTCCTGATCCCCTGGTGTTGGACAGAAAGCCCTCTGTAACCTATAACATAAAGCTGTTCAAACACTATGTGCTCTGTATTCATCTCTATGTGAGGCTATTAAACCATTAAAACATTTTAACAAGTTATCACAATTTATATTTGAGTAAATATTTGAACACTTTGTCTTTTCCTAACACTGTTTATCAGTTCATTTCTGCTGAACTGAAGCCATTTTCTTTCCTCTCAGTTTAACAGCAGTTACTGAAGCACACAGAGGAACAACTCAGTCATACACTAGGACACATTTCACTACCACATTTATACCTGTTTTTACATCTTTATTATTTCCTACAGTGTCCAATTACTGTATACATGTAGATAAAAATGCAGAAAAAAACATGAAAAGCGAAATACAATTATTTTGCAACATTAGCTAGGCTAACTAGCCAGCTAGCTATTCTTAGCTTCTATAGTTTTCTTCCTCAGTCTAAATATCAGATTTTTAGTGAACTATAAGTAAACTTATGTACTAATATAACTTATGTAATCTTATTAACTTAAATATAGTTTTATTCATCTTTTAGTCAAAAAGTAATAATAAAGTCTAATAAACAAACACAAAAGCAGCGCTAGCAAACCCGGCTAGCATGAGGCTAATGATGATGTCTCCTACACCATTAGCCGAAAGGTCCATTTCTGCTCACTGCAACATTTATGGAGATATTATCACTCTTTATAATCATTCTTTATTTATTTTAGACAAATGTATCCACTTTTTCCTGCAAGTCTGTGATTAGTCTGTGTTATGCTAATGATCAGGAGTAAACACAAAATGAGGAACATCGCTTTTTCCCTCTTCACTCCGGTACCGATGGTTAATAATAATTAAAATTATAATAAATGATAAACTCTGTGTTTTAAAGAGAATAAAATCCATAAAGCTCGGAAACTCACAGTTCCAGGTGTCGTACAGTTCGTTTTATCTCGGCAGAGGGTCTTTCCCGGCAGTACAAAAAGATTCGGTTAGGTGAGTTTGACTCCTTAGATTCAGTTTAAGTGACTCGGTTCAAGAGAGCTCGGTTCAATCACTTCTATTCAAAACAATGAGGTTCAGGAGAGTCGGTTCACCGTTTAAGCTCGACCGAGTCTGAATCAATAGATAGTTCCAGAAATTTCCTTTCAGCAGTCTCTAAAAAACAAACAAACAGCAGGTGGTCAGAATGTTCCTACTCTGTTGCTGGGTTAGTTTCAGGGGTTCACCTCAGTCAGCTTCATCTGGTCATTTAT
>NW_025804589.1:0-11658 GCF_014805685.1 Silurus meridionalis | reverse complement strand
TTTTTGACTAAAAAGGCTAAACTTGACAAACTGAAAGAAAAACTGTGTGCAGTGCAGGATAACCTTTGTATTCTATTTGACAAGAGCTCGTGAGACTGTTTAACATAAAGCTGAAACGAGCACTTTTTGACTAGCATTTACAGCGACCCTCGATCTCGACGGATCTAGGCTTTGGACCCGCTGATCAACATCTGCAGTATTAACGGAAGGAGATCTACTGTATTTGACCAAAATTACAACGTGGCAGCGGTGGGATTCGAACCCACGCCCAAAGAGACTGGAGCCTTAATCCAGCGCCTTAGACCGCTCGGCCACGCTACCAGTAGCGAGGCCGGGAGATGAGACCGCCAGCTTGTGGAGGAGATGCTGTCGCAGCCACCCATAACGTCAGTGTCATGCCCCAAACAGGCTTAACAAATGACTTTTGCTCGAGAACAAAGTGATACAAAAACACACAACAGGCTGTGCTGAATTGGTAGTCCATTGCATTGCCCTCTGATTGTCAACAATCATCCACATATAATAACAGGATTCAGACGCAAGTTTTTTTTGCCACTGTCGTTTTGCCACAGCTGCGACGATCCATCATGGAAACAGACAACCTTTGCAAAATAGACAGCAACAAATACAGCTTCGGGGAAATTCCTCTAAAGGTAACGGCACACTTGCGTCTTCTGCCAATAGTACATTTTGGTTTGTTGTCTCAATTGGCCTCTTTAGGCCACTAAAGGCATGTACGTGGACAGCATGAAAGACGGAGGCCACAATCCCTAGGGAAGCCTTTGGAGGCAAGAAGTCGCAACGCTTACGCAAACTTTACAGCTTCAGTAAGTCCTCTAAACAGTCAAGTATGGCTTTACTGAGACAGATTATATCCTGAAGCCTTGTGATAGAAATAGCAAAATAGCCAGAAGTAGTTGCAAATCGGCGACTAAGATTCAACCGTGCGACGAGGGTGGGACTCGAACCCACGCGTGCAAAGCACAATGGATTAGCAGTCCATCGCCTTAACCTCTCGGCCACCTCGTCCGATAAAGAGACCTGACGGCACTGCTGAAGAAACGAGGGGCTTTTCTTTTATTGCGCACAAAGAGGGGTGCAGTGTGTCACGAGATGGGCCAAGGTTTATAGATAGCGGCACACTTGTGTCTTCTGCCGATGGTACATTTTGCTTTTTTGTCTTAGTTGGGCTCTTGAGCCCACTGGAGGCAAGTAAGTGGACAGTGAGAAAGAAGGTGAGCCACAATCCCTAGGAAACCTTTAAAGACAAAAAGTCGCAATTCACACAACGTTTAAAATACATCCTGGCAGCCGTGGGTAAACCCAGCACCTTAATCTACTTGGCCAAGCTACCTGTCGGCCAAGGACCCCTTTGGCCCGTGAAAGACCACAGTGCCTACACCAGACCTATTGTCACTCCTGCTTGCTGGATCTTTGAGCCTTGCAAACGAGCGGATTGTAAGAAGCAGAAAAACACTTTGGGATGCCAGGCATGCGATGTTCACTTGTGTTGTCGTTTGTACAGGATCTGATTCCTCGAATGGTACAAAAGTGTGCAAATGTGTGGTTAAATCTGTGTGTAAATAAAGTGCAAATGGGAAAAAAAATTAAACGTCCTTTCTGCTAGTATCCTCAGATTCCTTTTTTTTTCCTTTTCAACAGTGGCATGTTATCTTGATAATTCAATTAGGAGGTGGACCATTGTCTCCCAAGATGTGAAGAGCGTTATTCGCCATGAACCTTGACACTTTCTCATGTACATCCTTTGTAAAAGAAAAAGTGTCACATAAAAGCAAATCAGTGTATGGCTTAACACTGTACACTGGTCTGCATAATTCAGTCCTTTAATGTTTTCTGAAAATAAGCTTAGTATGTGTCATTTGGACCTTTTGAATATACCAAAAAAAGGAAAAAAAGAAAATCTTACCATTTTATTTTATATTGGTTGGACAATGTTGCAGATTAAGAAAAAACACTACAAGGAAATTGTGATCAAGGATTCCTTCATGGCAATCTGAACACATAATGCCATGAAGGTATCAGAGTCTTGTGTGCAGTATCTTCCTATATGAAGAACACTTAGGCCAGAGTCATTTTAATCATACATTTAATAAATGTCACAATTTTATATGAGCCACCTTTCATTGGGAATAAGTGTAAGAATGTAGTGCTTAAATGTGATTAGCAGAGAGGTAAACATCGATTAAGATCACAGATAAGGATGAGTATCACTTCCGAGTGAAGAAAAGTAAAACCTATTTCAAAATCCTTTCACTTCAAGATCTGCATGTGGTCAGTACATGCTTGAAGAGAAGAAATGCTGGAACACAGCTCTTTAACACTGCAGCAGCACGTTTTGAAGTCAACCCCGTAGATAATTAAAACACCAACAAAATACATCCATGACTTTTGCGCGTTCATTATTTGGCCTACACATGGTCACCAAAACAAAAATCTAGGTTTCATTTGAGATCACTGGCTTGAACACTTGTTTTGTTATCATGATAGCTGAGCATGGTCTCTGACTGAATCCTTTACATTGTAATTCAAATTCAATTGAAACTTCATCTGATATTGACAAGAACCCCACTGGGTTTCCCAGCACCGTTTGAAAGCTAGAAGAGTAGATCCGAGCCACAAGATGTGAGTCCCGTCTTGGTTGCTTGTGGAGAGCAGAGTGGCGCAGCGGAAGCGTGCTGGGCCCATAACCCAGAGGTCGATGGATCGAAACCATCCTCTGCTAACTGTTACCTTTTTAATACCTCAGTCCCATTCATCAATGGCACTCTGAACACATAATAGCATTGAGGTATCCGAATTCTGTGTTCAACATCTTCCTATATGCACATTTTCAGCTAGCCTAAGGACAGTTAGGCCAAAGTCTTTTTTAATCATACATGTAATAAATGCCGCATTATTTTATATGAGCCCCTTTTCATTGGGAATAAGTGTAAGAATGTAGTGCTTAAATGTGATTAGCAGAGAGGTAAACATCGATTAAGATCACAGATAAGGATGAGTATCACTTCCGAGTGAAGAAAAGTAAAACCTATTTCAAAATCCTTTCACTTCAAGATCTGCATGTGGTCAGTACATGCTTGAAGAGAAGAAATGCTGGAACACAGCTCTTTAACACTGCAGCAGCACGTTTTGAAGTCAACCCCGTAGATAATTAAAACACCAACAAAATACATCCATGACTTTTGCGTTCATTATTTGGCCTACACATGGTCACCAAAACAAAAATCTAGGTTTCATTTGAGATAACTGGCTTGAACACTTGTTTTGTTATCATGATAGCTGAGCATGGTCTCTGACTGAATCCTTTACATTGTAATTCAAATTCAATTGAAACTTCATCTGATATTGACAAGAACCCCACTGGGTTTCCCAGCACCGTTTGAAAGCTAGAAGAGTAGATCCGAGCCACAAGATGTGAGTCCCGTCTTGGTTGCTTGTGGAGAGCAGAGTGGCGCAGCGGAAGCGTGCTGGGCCCATAACCCAGAGGTCGATGGATCGAAACCATCCTCTGCTAACTGTTACTTTTTAATACCTCAGTCCCATTCATCAATGGCACTCTGAACACATAATAGCATTGAGGTATCCGAATTCTGTGTTCAACATCTTCCTATATGCACATTTTCAGCTAGCCTAAGGACAGTTAGGCCAAAGTCTTTTTTAATCATACATGTAATAAATGCCGCATTATTTTATATGAGCCCCTTTTCATTGGGAATAGGGGTAAGAATGTCGTGCTCGCATGTGATTAGCAGAGAGGTGGACATAGATTGAGATCACATTTAAGGATGAGTATTACTTCAGAGTGGGAAAAAGTAAAAACCTATTTCCAGATCCTATTATTTCACTATCTGCATGTGATGAGTACATGGGTGGAAAGGACAAATGCTGGATTCGAATGACCTGCCAACTTTGTGCACCAAACAGAAAGATTGCCATTTCTTCTTTTTGATGCAGGCAAGCAGCAGTTGACTCATTGATGGATGTGGAAAACCTTCCATAATCAAGGCTGAGAGGATAAGGTGACGGACCTAATATCCGTTAGTGTCCCTGCGCCATGTTAAAATCATGCCTACTACATTTGTGATCTTAGTGTCTTACAAATTCACAGATTGTTCCGCCAGAACACAGCTCTTTAACACTGCAACAGAACTATTTAAAGTCATCCACGTAGATAATTAAACCGCGAACGAAATATGTCTTCTACATTTGCGTGTTCAACATGTGACCTAGACAATGGTCACCAAGGCAAGAGGCATCAATCCCTGGCTGTCAGGATGGCCGAGCAGTCTAAGTTCAGGTCGCAGTCTCCTCTGGAGGCGTGGGTTTGAATCCCACTTCTGACAGATGTGTACCTTGTTGCTCAGTTTTTCTGAACTGTGCCCATGCAGGGGAGACTTGTTGAGTTGATACTGAAAAAACATGAGCGAAAAATATTCAACATGCTGACTCTGTTCGATTCTACAGTTTGCTTGGATAATGCTCAAGTCTTCTGCTGCTAGTTTGATATTGAAATATTTTGGCAAAATTTCACTGAATATCGAAGACTCTACCAAATGCTTGAGCATGTCTTTGGACAAAAATAGTTGAAACCTCGCTGTGACACACCAGTCTAGCTTTCATTTGACATCACTGGCTTGAACACTTGTTTTGTTATCATGATAGCTAAGCATGGTCTCTCATTTGAACAAAATCAGGTTCCAGGAATGGCACAAAAGTGTGCAACTGTGTGGCTAAACCTGTCTGTAAATACAGTGCAAAGGGAAAAGAATGCAATGTCTTATCTGCTAGTATCCTCAGATTCCTTATTTTTCGTTTGTATGGTGGCATTTTATCTTCATAAGTCAATTAGGAGATGGCTCATTGATGAACCATGACACTCTCTGATTTACAGCGTTTGTGAAAGAAAAGTTGTCACCTAAAAGTAAATCAGTGTATTGCATAATGTGAACAAGTGAAAAGGACAGATATCACAACAATGCTGTACAGAGTACACTGATCTGCATAATCAGTCCTTTATTGTTTTCTGAAAATAAGCTTAGTATGTGTGTCTTGGACCTATCTGGTTGTTCGAGAAATACATGCAAATCATTACTTTTGACTAAAAAGGCTAAACTTGACAAACTGAAAGAAAAACTGTGTGCAGTGCAGGATAACCTTTGTATTCTATTTGACAAGAGCTCGTGAGACTGTTTAACATAAAGCTGAAACGAGCACTTTTTGACTAGCATTTACAGCGACCCTCGATCTCGACGGATCTAGGCTTTGGACCCGCTGATCAACATCTGCAGTATTAACGGAAGGAGATCTACTGTATTTGACCAAAATTACAACGTGGCAGCGGTGGGATTCGAACCCACGCCTCAAAGAGACTGGAGCCTTAATCCAGCGCCTTAGACCGCTCGGCCACGCTACCAGTAGCGAGGCCGGGAGATGAGACCGCCAGCTTGTGGAGGAGATGCTGTCGCAGCCACCCATAACGTCAGTGTCATGCCCCAAACAGGCTTAACAAATGACTTTTGCTCGAGAACAAAGTGATACAAAAACACACAACAGGCTGTGCTGAATTGGTAGTCCATTGCATTGCCCTCTGATTGTCAACAATCATCCACATATAATAACAGGATTCAGACGCAAGTTTTTTTTGCCACTGTCGTTTTGCCACAGCTGCGACGATCCATCATGGAAACAGACAACCTTTGCAAAATAGACAGCAACAAATACAGCTTCGGGGAAATTCCTCTAAAGGTAACGGCACACTTGCGTCTTCTGCCAATAGTACATTTTGGTTTGTTGTCTCAATTGGCCTCTTTAGGCCACTAAAGGCATGTACGTGGACAGCATGAAAGACGGAGGCCACAATCCCTAGGGAAGCCTTTGGAGGCAAGAAGTCGCAACGCTTACGCAAACTTTACAGCTTCAGTAAGTCCTCTAAACAGTCAAGTATGGCTTTACTGAGACAGATTATATCCTGAAGCCTTGTGATAGAAATAGCAAAAATAGCCAGAAGTAGTTGCAAATCGGCGACTAAGATTCAACCGTGCGACGAGGGTGGGACTCGAACCCACGCGTGCAAAGCACAATGGATTAGCAGTCCATCGCCTTAACCTCTCGGCCACCTCGTCCGATAAAGAGACCTGACGGCACTGCTGAAGAAACGAGGGGCTTTTCTTTTATTGCGCACAAAAGAGGGGTGCAGTGTGTCACGAGATGGGCCAAGGTTTATAGATAGCGGCACACTTGTGTCTTCTGCCGATGGTACATTTTGCTTTTTTGTCTTAGTTGGGCTCTTGAGCCCACTGGAGGCAAGTAAGTGGACAGTGAGAAAGAAGGTGAGCCACAATCCCTAGGAAACCTTTAAAGACAAAAAGTCGCAATTCACACAACGTTTAAAATACATCCTGGCAGCCGTGGGTAAACCCAGCACCTTAATCTACTTGGCCAAGCTACCTGTCGGCCAAGGACCCCTTTGGCCCGTGAAAGACCACAGTGCCTACACCAGACCTATTGTCACTCCTGCTTGCTGGATCTTTGAGCCTTGCAAACGAGCGGATTGTAAGAAGCAGAAAAACACTTTGGGATGCCAGGCATGCGATGTTCACTTGTGTTGTCGTTTGTACAGGATCTGATTCCTCGAATGGTACAAAAGTGTGCAAATGTGTGGTTAAATCTGTGTGTAAATAAAGTGCAAATGGGAAAAAAAATTAAACGTCCTTTCTGCTAGTATCCTCAGATTCCTTTTTTTTTCCTTTTCAACAGTGGCATGTTATCTTGATAATTCAATTAGGAGGTGGACCATTGTCTCCCAAGATGTGAAGAGCGTTATTCGCCATGAACCTTGACACTTTCTCATGTACATCCTTTGTAAAAGAAAAAGTGTCACATAAAAGCAAATCAGTGTATGGCTTAACACTGTACACTGGTCTGCATAATTCAGTCCTTTAATGTTTTCTGAAAATAAGCTTAGTATGTGTCATTTGGACCTTTTGAATATACCAAAAAAGAAAAAGAAAATCTTACCATTTTATTTTATATTGGTTGGACAATGTTGCAGATTAAGAAAAAACACTACAAGGAAATTGTGATCAAGGATTCCTTCATGGCAATCTGAACACATAATGCCATGAAGGTATCAGATTCTTGTGTGCAGTATCTTCCTATATGAAGAACACTTAGGCCAGAGTCATTTTTAATCATACATTTAATAAATGTCACAATTTTATATGAGCCACCTTTCATTGGGAATAAGTGTAAGAATGTAGTGCTTAAATGTGATTAGCAGAGAGGTAAACATCGATTAAGATCACAGATAAGGATGAGTATCACTTCCGAGTGAAGAAAAGTAAAACCTATTTCAAAATCCTTTCACTTCAAGATCTGCATGTGGTCAGTACATGCTTGAAGAGAAGAAATGCTGGAACACAGCTCTTTAACACTGCAGCAGCACGTTTTGAAGTCAACCCCGTAGATAATTAAAACACCAACAAAATACATCCATGACTTTTGCGCGTTCATTATTTGGCCTACACATGGTCACCAAAACAAAATCTAGGTTTCATTTGAGATCACTGGCTTGAACACTTGTTTTGTTATCATGATAGCTGAGCATGGTCTCTGACTGAATCCTTTACATTGTAATTCAAATGAAACTTCATCTGATATTGACAAGAACCCCACTGGGTTTCCCAGCACCGTTTGAAAGCTAGAAGAGTAGATCCGAGCCACTCTTTGCCACAAGATGTGAGTTGCTTGCGGAGAGCAGAGTGGCGCAGCGGAAGCGTGCTGGGCCCATAACCCAGAGGTCGATGGATCGAAACCATCCTCTGCTAACTGTTACCTTTTTAATACCTCAGTCCCATTCATCAATGGCACTCTGAACACATAATAGCATTGAGGTATCCGAATTCTGTGTTCAACATCTTCCTATATGCACATTTTCAGCTAGCCTAAGGACAGTTAGGCCAAAGTCTTTTTTAATCATACATGTAATAAATGCCGCATTATTTTATATGAGCCCCTTTTCATTGGGAATAGGGGTAAGAATGTCGTGCTCGCATGTGATTAGCAGAGAGGTGGACATAGATTGAGATCACATTTAAGGATGAGTATTACTTCAGAGTGGGAAAAAGTAAAAACCTATTTCCAGATCCTATTATTTCACTATCTGCATGTGATGAGTACATGGGTGGAAAGGACAAATGCTGGATTCGAATGACCTGCCAACTTTGTGCACCAAACAGAAAGATTGCCATTTCTTCTTTTTGATGCAGGCAAGCAGCAGTTGACTCATTGATGGATGTGGAAAACCTTCCATAATCAAGGCTGAGAGGATAAGGTGACGGACCTAATATCCGTTAGTGTCCCTGCGCCATGTTAAAATCATGCCTACTACATTTGTGATCTTAGTGTCTTACAAATTCCCCACAGATTGTTCCGCCAGAACACAGCTCTTTAACACTGCAACAGAACTATTTAAAGTCATCCACGTAGATAATTAAACCGCGAACGAAATATGTCTTCTACATTTGCGTGTTCAACATGTGACCTAGACAATGGTCACCAAGGCAAGAGGCATCAATCCCTGGCTGTCAGGATGGCCGAGCAGTCTAAGTTCAGGTCGCAGTCTCCTCTGGAGGCGTGGGTTTGAATCCCACTTCTGACAGATGTGTACCTTGTTGCTCAGTTTTTCTGAACTGTGCCCATGCAGGGGAGACTTGTTGAGTTGATACTGAAAAAACATGAGCGAAAAATATTCAACATGCTGACTCTGTTCGATTCTACAGTTTGCTTGGATAATGCTCAAGTCTTCTGCTGCTAGTTTGATATTGAAATATTTTGGCAAAATTTAACTGAATATCAAGACTCTACCAAATGCTTGAGCATGTCTTTGGACAAAAATAGTTGAAACCTCGCTGTGACACACCAGTCTAGCTTTCATTTGACATCACTGGCTTGAACACTTGTTTTGTTATCATGATAGCTAAGTGTTTTCTGAAAATAAGCTTAGTATGTGTGTCTTGGACCTATCTGGTTGTTCGGAGAAATACATGCAAATCATTACTTTTTGACTAAAAGGCTAAACTTGACAAACTGAAAGAAAAACTGTGTGCAGTGCAGGATAACCTTTGTATTCTATTTGACAAGAGCTCGTGAGACTGTTTAACATAAAGCTGAAACGAGCACTTTTTGACTAGCATTTACAGCGACCCTCGATCTCGACGGATCTAGGCTTTGGACCCGCTGATCAACATCTGCAGTATTAACGGAAGGAGATCTACTGTATTTGACCAAAATTACAACGTGGCAGCGGTGGGATTCGAACCCACGCCTCCAAAGAGACTGGAGCCTTAATCCAGCGCCTTAGACCGCTCGGCCACGCTACCAGTAGCGAGGCCGGGAGATGAGACCGCCAGCTTGTGGAGGAGATGCTGTCGCAGCCACCCATAACGTCAGTGTCATGCCCCAAACAGGCTTAACAAATGACTTTTGCTCGAGAACAAAGTGATACAAAAACACACAACAGGCTGTGCTGAATTGGTAGTCCATTGCATTGCCCTCTGATTGTCAACAATCATCCACATATAATAACAGGATTCAGACGCAAGTTTTTTTTGCCACTGTCGTTTTGCCACAGCTGCGACGATCCATCATGGAAACAGACAACCTTTGCAAAATAGACAGCAACAAATACAGCTTCGGGGAAATTCCTCTAAAGGTAACGGCACACTTGCGTCTTCTGCCAATAGTACATTTTGGTTTGTTGTCTCAATTGGCCTCTTTAGGCCACTAAAGGCATGTACGTGGACAGCATGAAAGACGGAGGCCACAATCCCTAGGGAAGCCTTTGGAGGCAAGAAGTCGCAACGCTTACGCAAACTTTACAGCTTCAGTAAGTCCTCTAAACAGTCAAGTATGGCTTTACTGAGACAGATTATATCCTGAAGCCTTGTGATAGAAATAGCAAAAATAGCCAGAAGTAGTTGCAAATCGGCGACTAAGATTCAACCGTGCGACGAGGGTGGGACTCGAACCCACGCGTGCAAAGCACAATGGATTAGCAGTCCATCGCCTTAACCTCTCGGCCACCTCGTCCGATAAAGAGACCTGACGGCACTGCTGAAGAAACGAGGGGCTTTTCTTTTATTGCGCACAAAAGAGGGGTGCAGTGTGTCACGAGATGGGCCAAGGTTTATAGATAGCGGCACACTTGTGTCTTCTGCCGATGGTACATTTTGCTTTTTTGTCTTAGTTGGGCTCTTGAGCCCACTGGAGGCAAGTAAGTGGACAGTGAGAAAGAAGGTGAGCCACAATCCCTAGGAAACCTTTAAAGACAAAAAGTCGCACCACACAACGTTTAAAATACATCCTGGCAGCCGTGGGTAAACCCAGCACCTTAATCTACTTGGCCAAGCTACCTGTCGGCCAAGGACCCCTTTGGCCCGTGAAAGACCACAGTGCCTACACCAGACCTATTGTCACTCCTGCTTGCTGGATCTTTGAGCCTTGCAAACGAGCGGATTGTAAGAAGCAGAAAAACACTTTGGGATGCCAGGCATGCGATGTTCACTTGTGTTGTCGTTTGTACAGGATCTGATTCCTCGAATGGTACAAAAGTGTGCAAATGTGTGGTTAAATCTGTGTGTAAATAAAGTGCAAATGGGAAAAAAAATTAAACGTCCTTTCTGCTAGTATCCTCAGATTCCTTTTTTTTTCCTTTTCAACAGTGGCATGTTATCTTGATAATTCAATTAGGAGGTGGACCATTGTCTCCCAAGATGTGAAGAGCGTTATTCGCCATGAACCTTGACACTTTCTCATGTACATCCTTTGTAAAAGAAAAAGTGTCACATAAAAGCAAATCAGTGTATGGCTTAACACTGTACACTGGTCTGCATAATTCAGTCCTTTAATGTTTTCTGAAAATAAGCTTAGTATGTGTCATTTGGACCTTTTGAATATACCAAAAAAAAGAAAAAAAGAAAATCTTACCATTTTATTTTATATTGGTTGGACAATGTTGCAGATTAAGAAAAAACACTACAAGGAAATTGTGATCAAGGATTCCTTCATGGCAATCTGAACACATAATGCCATGAAGGTATCAGAGTCTTGTGTGCAGTATCTTCCTATATGAAGAACACTTAGGCCAGAGTCATTTTTAATCATACATTTAATAAATGTCACAATTTTATATGAGCCACCTTTCATTGGGAATAAGTGTAAGAATGTAGTGCTTAAATGTGATTAGCAGAGAGGTAAACATCGATTAAGATCACAGATAAGGATGAGTATCACTTCCGAGTGAAGAAAAGTAAAACCTATTTCAAAATCCTTTCACTTCAAGATCTGCATGTGGTCAGTACATGCTTGAAGAGAAGAAATGCTGGAACACAGCTCTTTAACACTGCAGCAGCACGTTTTGAAGTCAACCCCGTAGATAATTAAAACACCAACAAAATACATCCATGACTTTTGCGCGTTCATTATTTGGCCTACACATGGTCACCAAAACAAAAATCTAGGTTTCATTTGAGATCACTGGCTTGAACACTTGTTTTGTTATCATGATAGCTGAGCATGGTCTCTGACTGAATCCTTTACATTGTAATTCAAATTCAATTGAAACTTCATCTGATATTG
>NW_025804588.1:0-11988 GCF_014805685.1 Silurus meridionalis | reverse complement strand
AGAGGTGATCACAACCACGCTATGGTTTAAAAGAAGAAGAAACACACTCTTACATAATATTTGTTTTATACATGATTCCACTGAGTCAAACCCAGAACCTCCTGCATGTAAAGCAGAAGTGATGAATCACTACATGGAACCTGTTTTTGTTTTTTAAGTGCATTAAGATGCTGGAGATCTTTCACCGTGGTCATGAGCCTACTGTGTGTGGTCTTCTGAGGAAGCAGCATTTTACTCAGTAATGTCAGCAGCAGTAATAAACTCATTTGCTTGGCTAAAACTATTATTGGGCAAAACCTGGGAACATTTGAGTCAGTGAGTTTTCTAAGTTTAATTCATATCTATCAGTAATGAAACTTCTCACTTCCACTAATCATTAATGCACTGAGAATTAGATCCATGTGTGAATAAAACTCCAGTTAAACAGAGAGAAAGAACCTGATTCATGACTTTGAACAGAAAGCAGCAATACCTTTCCTCTTGTACACATAATGACAGGAATCTCAATCAGCAATAATCATTGGTCAGGTTTAATATCTTGTGATTGGACAAGAAGGAGACGGTCCAATAACACACACATCATCTTCAAATTCATCATTGCTTTTCAACCTGTTTCTAGACGACCATATTTATTCTTCATTGTCGAGATTCCTCTGCTGTTGCAGAACGATGAAGGTCACACCAACACTGCAGGAACAAGGAGAACACAGGATGTGTAATGTAGAAACTGAGAGTGAAGTGTGTGTCATTGTGTATCTGCAGGTTTGTGGAGTCAGATGAAGGCTGTGCTGCTCTCGCTTCAGCTCTGAGATCAAACCCTCACACCTGAGAGATCTGGATCTGTCTGGAATAAAGTAGGAGACTCAGGAGTGAAGTGTCTCTGCTGTACTGGAGAATCCTCACTGTAAACTGGAGATACTGAGGTAAGATCATCTCTGAGAGTCACATGACCTGCTCCTCAGTGGAGGTCAGTGAGGACTCATATGGGGAGTAGGTTCAGCATCAATGTTCTGAGGGGAGGAATTCGGATTACTACCGTTACAGATTTTAGGCCACTTTTGGTCATTTCAATAACTGCATGATTTCTTGCGTCCGACGCGCCAGGCTTTGATATCTTAGGGTCAATACCGTTTTCATTTCGATATGGGTAAATACCTGACTAGTACCTTCCGGCGTGGAAGTGACCAGTGGCTGCAGCACAAATCAAAACATATAGTCTTTTTAAACCAGCTGCAATGACCTGCTGTCTAGCAAGCACTGTGAAGCACTGGTTAGAGTTCACTTTCAGTAACACAAGAAACGTCATACCAAGTACTCCCCATATGTCCTGGCATTAATAATCCGATGATGCTACTTTCGGATTGCTTTTGTTGCGGCGCTCCTGGCGTGACAGGAGAAGATACTCACACACACAAACACACACACCCCTGCACAAACATCATACACACCACACACACACAACGTCACCTTTTTTTTTTCTCTCAAATGTTCGACGTGCATGGATTTTTGGTACGGGAATTTTTGAAGATTGCCTGGGACATTTGTAATGCGTGGTGTAAGTGGTGGACCCCGGCGGCAAAACAGCCTCCCACCAGGAGGCGGGCAGAAAAAGCTTCCATAGGCTGTAATGCGCCCATGGTTAGCTTTTCTGCTTTTTGCAAATACCTGCATTTTCCGTAGTCCATTTCTTAGAACAATCTCGTAACTTCCTTTATACCTTATACATCTAGTACAAGCAACAATAGTTGAATGTGTGTCTTAGGACCTGCGTGTTGCAGGACATGTTTCCAGTACGGCTGTGGTAAAGTGTGTCTGTGTGGAGTAGAGAAGTGTGGTCTGGACAGGTTGTGTAGAGGAGTGAGTTTGTGTGTGAGTGTAAACTTCTTGCAGGGTGGCAAGTGAGGCACCAGAGGGATGTGCAGACAAAATGAGATGTTGGGCAAATGCAACAGTGGAAATTGTTTATGGATTAAATCGTGCGGAAGTGGAATTGAGAACAGGTGTCTTTATCGATTTCTCCTCGGCGATTTCTCTTGTGAAACACAGGGTCCGTTTCTGTACAAGCAGTAAGGGGAAAAGCTTTTTCTATCAAGACAAGTAGAGGCTGCTGCGGTTTAGGGAGCTGGTGTCTTTCTAAATTTGATTGACATCGCTTTAGCGCTTGGGCTCGTGGCCCTTGAGATGAAATCTGGCCAAACATAACTGCAGAACAGTAAGGACGAGGTAACTTTCTATAAGCGTAATGTTCTTTAGACCGCACCCGTCTAGTTTAGAGGGAATATTGATGCAACATCGCCGTGGTGAAACATGTTTGCATTGAGATTGGAGCAGTCACAATGCAATAAAAGACTTGGCGTACGTACCCAGCTGAATAACTAATCAAGTTCCCATTGGGAGTTTTTTCCTACATTGGGAAATTCCAAGAGTGCAACAATTAGATCACGTAGTGGCCCTTGAGTGAGGATAGTCCTATTATCACAAGTCACTCACAGGTTTGAACGCCTTGATTTGTGGATACCACCTGGGTGATACGCGACCTTTAGACAGTAATGCAAAATAGATCACGTTTTCGTAGTGCCTCTCATTGCTGTTCCCAGGTACAAATGGAGAAAGACTGTGTGGGCTTACAGAGAGATAATTACCACTTGCTTAGGGATAGCCTACACCGAAAGCCTCCATTTTGAAGGGCCATAACACCTTTTTGGATCGCACGCTTATGTAATTGCAGTTAGCCCGTTTAAAGACATTCTCAATGCGCCTTCCCCTTGTTGTGAGGATCAACCAGAAGCTACATCGCTACTGGCGAAAATGCACCAGTCGACCCGAGCCTTTTTCAAGTTCGCGATGCCTAAAACCTTCAGGTGGACGGGTCTTGGCGAGCAACCGCACACATATCTCATTCTAGAAGTAAATTAGAATGGAAAAGCTATAGAAATGAAAAATAGACCAAAAAAGGGTATGGAAAGACGGTTTAGCTGGCCTTTCTGCCAGACTAAGCCAATACACTTCAACAGATTCCTAGTGGCGGCTAGTTACTGTGCCTACCTCATTTGCCAGCAATGGAGTGGGATAGTAACTGACTCTTGGCCAGGATAATCATAAATTAGAAAACACACAATGGGAGTGGACTAGTGATAAGACGCTCCTCTGCTATCGGTAGAGGGGGACAATTCGGTAACCCCGCGTCGGTTCTCTCCTTTTTATTTGAGCGACCAAGTGCAAGAGGTGCCAAGGTGAGGCGGGCTTTTCGGCTTAGTACTTGACCCCCAATTTACTCGTTCTGCTGGGTAACTGCGAGCTGGACCTGGCTAACGTGAAAATAGTTCGAAAAACCGATGCTGTACCCTAATAAATGGGACGATTAAAGTCCGCGACTGTCGCTTCAAAAATCATTCATGTTTTTATCTGCAGGTGAAAAAGCGCGTGAGGCGGATCATGTCTAATTCTTCAAGCATATGGTAAATAACCACGTGTTCTCAAAATGAGAGCCCGGACAGTCCCTAAACTACAAAGAAATGGTTCTCCCAAGAGTTTCCCTAAGCACCCCCAAGTGGTTCCGAACGCGACCCATGGGTGGGCTGCTTTTCTCGGCCGTTTATGGTCGAATGAAGGTATTTCTCCTGAAGTCCCGGCCCACCGAAAATCCCAGGTATGCGACGCGAGAACTTATCCCCTGGTCGCAGATTCCATGGTCATAAAATATGACCGTAAAGTGCATGGCCTTAGCACGTGAAGTGGGTGAGTATCAGTGTGTGTGACATGGTACGTCTGGTGCCTTTCACTGGTCTGGAGGCGGGCCCCAAAGGGTACCGGTGAATCCCATCCCTAGCAGCTAACACCCGACAGTCTCCCATGGGTTCGTGTGTGTGTGTGGAATTTCGTCCTCCTCCCCCGCGAGCAAGTCCTAGCTAATTTACTGGCGAATCACTGTGGTCACATCCAAGGTCCTACACGCCAAAGACTGACAGGGCAGCGTGGGATTTCTATAAGGCACTGTTTCTAGCATTTCTATGTCAGTTAATCACTATGGGATCACGGTCGTCACCTCAACTATGTATTTCCAAGTCCATTTACTTGATGGCGCGCTCCTAGGGACACGTTTTCCAAAATTGACTGAATGAGCTTGGGTCAGGAGTACTCAGGCTCGCCTGTAAATAAAACTCTACGTTAAAGCCAATAGGTTATTAGGGGCACCAGTTTGCATTTCATACGTCAAAGTAGCGAAGGATTAACCATGGTCCGAAAATGGTACATACTAGTTTAACGAAACTGCAGCAAGCTGCATACACTACAATTGAATTTTGGAGCGGACTCCAGTTAGTAAGGTTCAGGGCTTCTCACCATGACTCTGATAGCTGTAGGACTAACGTCATAGGGGGATCGGAATACAATCGCTTTGGTGCTTGTAGAGATGTAACCCTGGGGTCTACCAGAGCGTCCTAGTTGGTAGATCGTAAGTAAGTCAACTGTTGTACAAGCCAAATGTTTAAAAAGTAAGCAATCCAACATTGAATGGTCTCCGAGGATCCCTTGAATCTATGTCCCTTATGACGGTAAAATGGACTGAGGGGATGATGCCTAGCATAGCGGCAGCATGATTAGCAACATCTCTATCTAAAACAGTTCAGCTTTACTGTGCTATCACCTAAAACAGGGAGCTTATGCATTCAGGGATGGAGTATCCGCAGTTATAGGCCCAATCATCCGCTGATCTACTAACAGTCTCAGTGGAAAACCCTTGACCCCAAACTTCGCTGTCGCACGCTCAGAGCAGGAGCTGAAACTCTGGACATAGAACATTAGAGAGGTTGCTGCGAGGATTAGAAAGAAACTGAGAAGGCTGCTGTTGGTCTATTTGTCAAGTGCTCTATCACGATCCACCGCAAGACATGAGATTGGTGTATTGTTCTTTGCTTAGTCCAATTATTGACATCAGGGGTCAGGATTGGCCGGAGTTGTAACGGTGAGTGAAAGGCTCTGCGTCACAATGATGCGAATTAGTGGCTTTTTTTTGTTACCCCGAGGGAACCATGCGTTGAGGTCGCCCCACTATGAACAGTGCAACTTCCGCAATTTGTATCCACGTATGTACTCAGTTCCAAAGGGCAAGCGGTGCTGCAGGGAGTGTCAAATGTGCTACTGTCATTGCGTCTGTGGTAGTAGAAGACACGAATAAACTTCAAAGTCAGGCTGAGTTGACCAGTGGTTGGGAACCCTCTAAACCCCTGACTGAGCACAGTAGAAAATAGCTGAAGCCTCCCAAAAAGGTTTTCCCGGTCTCGATCATGTATTCCCATTGGGGAAACGGAGGATCGCTGCTCTCCTGGAATACATGCCTATGAACTTAACCGGATTTGGTCCCAAGGAAATCACTAAAATGCAACGGGTTTCAGGGGTGACAGGCTTTTTGTGGTTGGATGGAGTAAAGGAACAACAAGCCTGACGAACTGCGAACTCGCGAATTTATTTCTGAGGTGTACTCAGGCAGACATAGCTTGTGGATCTTCGCAGGATCCGTTGCTAAATAGGAGAGGACAGGCTGATTGGCCAAAACTCCCATGAAACCCAGAAGCCCCTCACACATCAGGAGGATTGCTCCCCAATGTATTGAGGAGACCCCACGAAATCAAGTCAGTGTTTTCACATTAGCTCCCAATGAATCACCGGTGGGACTTTAGCTCTTTCAATCAGGATTTTGCCGCCCCTATTTAGTCTAAATCTGAGGGCCGCTTAAATGTTAAACTTTGTGGAACCCACCCAGGGGACTGTTCCCCCTTATCAATGTTTATATGTTTCTGCAATCAGTTTACCAGCTTTCATCTCTCAGCTAGAGCTGGACCTAAATATCAAATGACCTGCTCACTAAAAGCAGTACTTAAACGCAAAACACATGCTGCTACGTAATGAAGACTCCAAGCAAACCGTTAGTTCATTTTCGCCTAAGTTTGGCAACTTAGTCTGAAAGGAAATTTCTTACAATTAGGGGGCGGAAATCAAACTAAATTCTGGGGTGTTGGCACATCAACGAAGTCATAAGCGTTTTTCTTCAGGCATCCTGGAGATACAGGGGACAGTAACCAGCGCATCCTAGGAAGACGTCGCAGTGCACTAACTCCCCTGATTATTAACCCTGGTGCATTTCTGGTTGCCCTACTGAGTATGGAATTTGATCAGCGAGGCGCTTTCGAATCCGCACCCTAACATCAACTTTATCCAGGGGCAACTAGATCTTGCGTCGTCAAGAAGCGGGAGATCACATTGCAGAGGGATTAGGCCGCTATATCACGAGATGGCATTTAACTTATCCCGGCTGGTACTTGACATGACTTCAGAGTCTGCGCACAAGGGAGTTGCTCAGGGCACCTCCACTTATTTGCGGTGCGTGTTTCGTGGGGAGGCATTGCAGAACAGACAAAACTCTGGGGACTGTGCGTAAGAGTCGAACCCAGGGTCTTGCCATTGGAGGGTTATTCGTGGCCCAATCTTTCCTTGATGAACTTCGATTTGTCGTAGACAGGCGCTCCCTCCCCATGGAATGTGACTTCGTGAGGTACGTTGGCGACTGGTTTCACCGTGGGTTTTGAGGCAGGCAACTAGGCGTCGTCCTGCCCTGGAATTCACTACCTGCTCTTCTGCTCAGCTTTCTAGCGGGATACTTTCTTTACTAGTGCGCATATGTGACCGGGTTAGTTTACCGCCATGACCTCAAGTATTGTCGTTAGGCCTTAAGGAGACCGAGTGCATGTTGAGACAAAGCGTTACTGTCACCGGTCATTGACTTGTGTCTGTACCTCCATTAAAATGTAGCAGTATTCAGGCCTTTATACGTCATTGTGTATTAGTATAGGTAAAGCTTGTCGAATTCGTGAACGCGGCTTTAAAGTTGAATGCTGATCGGTGAATAGCGCGGAACGTGGGCGGTATAGACCCCTAAGCCCTGAGGTGGCCTGGCGTCAAAACTCGTTCCGATTGACCTGCACGCCCGTGTGTGAACGTTGTAGCTAGAGTCACCACACCATCCGCCCATGGATCATAACAGCGTACTCCATCTTTTGTCTTACTACTGTCGAGGGAGTGTAACTGTCAGGCGGGCAAGTCGGCGACTGATTTAGTGAAATACCCGCAAGCGGAAGGTTGGGCTTCGACTTAGTGCTGTCACTATTTAAAGGGGGTCCGCTTCGCGCGGGCGGCCGAAATGAGTACCTCAGGAATTTAGCGCTCTCCGTGTGTTGAAAAAAAAGTCGTCCGAGGCTTCCACTCGGTTAGGCGAGCGTTTTTTCCGTGACTTATTGTTGCTCTAGTACGATCGATTTGTAGGCTTTCGGATTTTGCAGCGGAGGGCAGTGCGTCCCCCAAATCGGTTTAGTGGAGGCCCTCATGATGACGTCGCATTTAGTTCCGCCCACGGGCCTGGAGATCGCTCTTATTTCCCGGGGAAGCGTAAACTCCGTGGCACTCGCTGTAGGTTTCGCACGTCTGTCAGGGTAGTAGGGCCGCAAAATCGCTTTCTCGACATCGTAGAGGGCTGGGTTCGGAGGCGTGAGCTCCTTCTATCTGGACTTTATCCCGGGAGCTTCACTTGCGCTGGCGGCAACCCAGCCCTGCTAGGAAGCGCATTGGCTGCGTCAGCTGTTCAGTGCGGGCCGAAGCAAGACACGGGCTTATTTTATGGATACTCGCAATTCTGCCTTAGCATACAACTCGCTGATAGACCGTATTAAAATCCTAAAGCTGGGTCTCGATACTTCCTCCAAAGCTGCATTTCGGAGTGCGCATCCGCCCGCCCCTATGGCAGTGCCCCGTTAGCTAGTCACCTCTTCACTGCCGGCAAGTCTATTCTTAGCTGCGGAACCTTCATCCTTTCTCCAATTCAGGCGCTCGCTTTGGAGCTAGTCGCCACCGTACGGAATTCCAAGGGGAGTACTTCGGTTGCATTTTCCCAACATCAGATCACGCTTCGCTGTCCGTTAAAGCGGACAGTATCCAGTTAATACACCCACCTGGTATCACTGGAATTATCGAAGATTGACCAAATGCTGATGCAAACCACTGTGTACATAGGTCATACTGTAACACTTTTTCTAGTAACAAGTCCTCTGCTGATTATCACTGTTAATGAAGCTGAAAAGTTTGTTTCTTTCTACTGTGTCTTTATTACTGAACGAGGGTGCACGATCGTCAAAGGGCGGTATTGAAAGTAAACCTGATGTCATCTGACCTAGTTCCAAAACTTTAATGCGGCAATCCTTTTTCATTGACGAAATTTTCTCAGAACAGTATATATTTTGCAGTTTTTCACAGAGGTGAGTAATTCAGTGCATAAGTCTGCGAACCTTCAGAGCTGGTGGCTTCCTATTTCAATACTCCAATCTCAGCCACCTTTCTGGTCTGCATGTGCTATTTTCAAATCAACTCGTGATCCATACACCGAAAGCTCCGTTTTTAAAGATAACCGCTTAGGTGCGATTACCCTGTCCCAATCAGGGGCCCACTTCGTATGCAGGAGAATTGCTCCTTCTGAATCCTGTCTTTCCTGAACCTAAATCAGTATCTCATCGTCACTAGGTTTGAGGAGCAAATTCCCCGCTACCTTCCAGCCTTAGAATTTGACGGACTACTGGGACAGCTTTTGCAACTCAGACCTGATCTTGATTTTGGTACGCCAACATAACAGCAGTCCACACATGTTAGCTAAAAGTCAGCTAGTCAATTCAGCGTGCCTAACTTTGACCGGAGCTATAGTCCATGAGTCCTAAACGAACTGGACATTACATAGTAGTCGCCTCTCGTCAATAAACCCAGCCAACCACTGCAGAGATTCCACGCCAGTGGTGTCGATGATCCACGAAAATGTAATGATTTACACCTTGTGACAGTTGTTCTTTGCTCCACATTATCTTACACGGTACATGCGAACGTAGCAGTCCCGCCAACCCCGCCTCTACATGGACTGGCAAACTAAAATGTGCCCATCCTGACTAATGGTGCTCTAGGCAAGAGTACCTAATGTAGTGGGAGCTTAAGATTCTGTCGCTGAAACAGTCTGATTTAGAACTAGGCAAAGCAGTCATTTTAGCTAATTCATCAGGGTCGCCGTCCCAGTGTGAATTGAGAGTTGAAAGCTAGGAATCACCAGGGAACAATGCCATGTCTAGACCCAGGTGTGGAAGATGGATCTCTGCGAAGAACGCTCAGTCATGTGTATGACCATAGCATCTTATAAGTCTGGACCAGGCACTGTTGGTGTCTTTAAATAAACCGGTGTTCCGCCGAGGTTAATCCGTCTAGGAGCGCTTTTTAGAATGTGGATCAGATGGTTTCATGGGTGTTCAGATTCTAAAGCCAACCCCTGACTGTCGATCGAGGAGGGGAAGTTTCCTTATCGAGCACTCCTTTTGTTGAGCAAGTATGAGTAGGCATCCAACGGAGCAGCGTCAGTAGCAAGTAAATGAAAATCCTTCGCAGCCGACGCTGGTAACGTGTGCGAAGAACCGAATCTACACTAAACTGTCTCAACGTTTAACCCCTCCTAAAGCGTCCCCGGCATCGAAGACGGCTTTTCTAGGGCATGACATGTGACCAGATAGACTTTCAGGACCGCTTAATGGAAAGATCCCAAGTTTTTTAAAGGCTGACCTATCATTTGTGAAATACACCTATCCGTTCCTCATTTATATTTAGATAGAACGAACCTTCTGAAGGCAATACCAACTGTTTGAAGCACTGGCATGGGGTTTAGCGCACCGTGAAATTCGATCGTTCAATAACTGTAGGATTAAAGGCGACGACAGCACGTGTGGATCATCCATCCTAGTACGAGTAGCTGCACCCCCTATGTAGGCATTGATCGATGACTTGACGTGTTGCTATTACCCTAGTCGCCAACAGCCTTACTGTCCAATTCCTGTTCCTTCACTCTTACGTCATCAAAGCTGGCTACGCCCCCACCCCCCCTATAAGGTTCATAAGTATCACTATCAGACATAAAGTCTACGGTAAACGCAATTTATATGGGCTGGCAACAGCAGCTCAGTCGGCATTAGCAACGTCTAGCATCCCGGCCACCGCAAACGAGGTGATGATTAGTAGGGTGCACCGTGATGGATCGCCTGCTTGCTGGGATTAGCAATGAGCGCCACCGCGTTTTTGTACAATTCCGACGGATCTACAAGACTGGGGTGCATATTTTTCGAAAGCCGTAGCTGCAGATGGCCCTCACACCTGAATTATTTTCAGGCGATCCACCGCATCCCATTCAGAGTCTTTGGGGTAAAAATGGGCAGCGTCCGGCGTTGTGCAAAAGATTTGTGCTTGAGGACCTTTTGAAAAGTGGGCCCCAACGGTTACTGTAGTCACGCCAAACGTGGCTTGGGGCTTCACCTGCACATTAGCAATGCTGACCTGGGGTTGAGTGTTGATTCCTGCCTTCTATTTCACTCAGGTATCAGGGCAACCGGCATCATGGGAGACGCCCAACCTTAGCTTCGACCATCGCACAGTCAGTTGCAGCATAGTTGCCCGGCTCCTGAATGGAAAGACTTTGTCCCGCGGAAGCTATGAACATAACGGTTCTTTGCGAGGTGAGCTTTCAGTGACAGTGATTAGGATTCAGTTTCGATGTTAGGTAATTCGCCGCCTTTACTGTTGAAAATCTCGCGGCAAGGTTACTTATATATACGCACTGTTGTACACTGAGCCTCCAAGATGGGGGTACCAGTTTATTACTGATCCTATGCAGGGGGGAGTTTAGTCTCTTTTATGCTAAAGAAAACTGTCCCCGACGAGTCTTGAGGTTCCTAGTAAAGCTCCCGGTTTCTATGAGTGACCGTTTTCAAGGAATCTTTCATGCAAGTAAGGGGGGAAAGGCACCTTTGCTCCCTAACGTAATTTTTGCTACTCCTGCCCCATCAGGCTTGAAAATCTGGTTCACGGAATTGGTCAGCTTGCCATTTACTCGAGCTACTTCATTCTGTTTCACGCTTACTCGTGCCGACCAGCATTGATGGCTCGAATAGTCACTATTTTAAACACAGGTTTCAGCTTCGCTCTATTTTATTCGGATCTGAGCCGACAGCATATTACCAGGCCGGCTGTGCTGACCCGACATGCGTTCTCCTAGGATTAAGTGGAGGTCTCAGCCAGCTCTGGAACCTGAGACATCACGTTTTAAACAGTCCCAGACATGTGTTGAAGACTCATCACCAGATGAGAGACGCAGCCGTTGTCACCTCAGTGCACTCCGTGCAGCATTCGGGTAGTGGAACTTGTTCCGACGACTCAAAAGTGCGTAATCTGTACATTGGGTTTTTTTTTTTTTCAGGACGATCTTACCGTTGCTAGTCAAATTTACGCCTTTTTGACCCTAAAAGCTTAGAAAGTTGTCAAACGGGTTGAGCAGGTACTTTGGTCTTTATTCCCAAAAAACTTGAAGAAGCTAGGTCTATACTACCGAGGTGACCCACAAGTCGAGCGCCTTATCGGCGATCTGCTTCCATGGGAGTCTGAATTCTCTGGTAAGGGGATTCTGAACTTCATTTTTCTGTTAGAGGCCAGGATTGTAGAACTTAAACCTGGAGCATCCTGATCTGTTCATCATTAGTAGTAGGATCTAGGGGGGCGCTACAGACATAGGCGTGCAGCTATTGCAGCATTACGGGCCGTTTCACTATTTTTGGTAAAGAACTTTAGCACTTCGAAGATGCTACGAAATGGGAGAAGTTGGACTTTTTCTTCGGCCAGTTTAGAAGCCGATGCTGTAGGAACGTCTGACTCTTAATGCATCTAAATAGACATCTTCGCTCGTTTAATAGCATTCCATAAGAGAATTTTAATAAAAAACTCGCGCCATATGAATTATACTGAATGCTATGGGGCAATCTCAAACGGAGGTGGCTTGACGTTTTAGAAGAGCAAATCGTTATCTATTACGGCAGACCGGCTGACAACAGCGCATTTTAGCAGCGCAGTATGTAACGTTTAGCTATTAGT